>NC_071118.1:22097500-22172500 GCF_024256425.1 Clarias gariepinus | reverse complement strand
TGCCAATCCATCGCAGCGCATAAGCACACAGTACAGTACACACTATCTGGAAGTGCCTATTAGTCCATGTCTTTGGACTGTGGAATGAAACCAGAGTTTCCAGAGGACACTCACCAAACACGGAGAGAACACACAAACTCCTTCACACTTACAGTGCTGCATATTTTCCAGGAGAGGTTTGATCACATAAGACTGATGATAATGATACAAAAGAAATGTACAATTTAATGCTTTAATATTGAATTTTTCTCTTTTCTTTCTGAGATCCCATCAGGGTCAGAGTTTGTGCAGAATGGAGGAGATATGGTTTTGTTTTAAAGCACTGTTTTAAGGCAAACCACTGTTGGACGGATGGATGGATGGACGGAAGGAAGGAAGAATAAACTCCTAATTCTTAGATTCCTAAACTATATTGCATACTACGCATTCTACACTCCACACTGGCCAAAATATTAGAGTGTGACAGATAGGCAAAATTCAATATATGATTTAAACGCAGAGTGACAAACGAGAATTTCGAATAAATTAAAGAGAAATAAAATTGAGTAAAAAGTAATGTTAGTAAAGAAGAATGAGATGGAGAGATGAAGGCACAGCTGCATGTCCAAAAGTGGCCCATTTTGAGCTTGTTTACATGGTTTTCTGCAAATGAATTCAAGATGGTGGAGGAGCTCAGGGGAAAAGAAAGTCCGAGCCAATCGCATTCTGATCAAACACACAAAACTGAACAATTTTCAGCTTCTAATTATCCGTAACTCAGATTAAATAAAGGCCCTGGAAGAAGGAATCATACAGTAGGGTCCAACATTCGGCTCTCGCTGCCAACCCACCAATTATCAACTAATAAAACTTTTTGTTCACAATTTCCACAAAATTAGAACAACCAGATATCATTATTTTCTTTCAAGCTGAACTCCAATAGCAGGACGCGTACTGTACACTCTCAACACTGTGCTAAATGCTTCCCTAATAACTAACAGCTGATGCCCTTTGTGTTTTCCTCTCCTTTAAGTCACACTTAATTAATATGTATATTAGTAAACGTTAATGAAATATACCATCCAGGTTAAACCCTTTGAATCTGTTAATAAAATAAAAAGCAATGAGTAAAATAAAAAGATGCTTATAGTTTAGGCTTAGTGGCCTCTAAAAGTTAACACACATTCTACAGGTAGACTATTATATTATATTATATTAAACTATATTATATTATATTATATTATATTCTATTATATTATATTATATTAAACAAAGCACAATCTCCCTATAACAGCAAGTCCCACTGAATCTTAAAAACCTACAAATTTGTCAGTAATTAACCTGGAAAATATGACAGATATTAACTTTCAAGGCTGTAGTTATAGAAAAATAATCAACACACACACACACACCACTCGCCTGCTGGCCATGTAAAGGTTGTGGAATCTCGTATAAAGGTTAAAAGCATTCAAATCTGAACTTAGCCCCTTAGAACTTAGACTCAAATCTAAGTAGACTTGACCCCAAAGTCCAGTAGCCCTTCATACCATGACCGGGTGAGGAGTACTCAACCCTGATCGGCTGTGCCACAGAAGGTCTCAAGCAAAATATCTTGTACTTGGGCAGAACTCGAATCAGGTATGAGAGCTATAACTATATCTGATCACTGAAGTGGACCGCTATGTAGAATTGCAATATAATCGATACATCCTGCCTTCTCCGAAAGGAACGATATGATGCAATCATCATTCCTAGTGTGAGAACAGGCTCGGAGATAAAGCGGAACTTCCTCCCCCTGTTCACACTGCACCTGTCAAATCCAGTGGAAACCATTTCCCATATGAGATCACTACAATACTCTAAACGTGAACTAACGTGAAGAAAACTTTGTGTGTGTGAGCGTGTGTGCATGTTGCCATGGAGACAGGAACTCTGGATAGTGGGAAAGCTCGTCAGGTTTAACGGGTCTGCAGCACAGATGGCGGTGAGAAATAACAAAAAAAAGAAAAGAAAAAAAAGGATGATGTTTAAATAATAAACACTGCTTTCTTCCACACGATCTAGCACTCTAATCCTTGTCTTCTTCTCCTCTTCTTCTATCCTTCACTTTTTTCTCCATTGTCCCCTGTGTTAGGAAGCTGCCAGGGAGCAAGTGTTCCTCTGTGGCTTATGCAAATCCGGGAGTACACACACACACACACACTTACACACATTTTGGCAGCATAGAAAAGACAGACTGTATTAAAGTGTGTGTGAGAGAAAGAAGAGAGAGAGAGAAAGAGAGAGAGAGAGATCAGATAAGTGGCTCTGACCCTTTCTTTCTCTGTTCATTATTTTATTATTTTGTTCATGTTTGTGCATTGCCAAATTTTTACTTGTTCACCTGAGATATTTTCTGGCTAAAGGTATTACTTTTCACCACCTAGTGGAACCTGCAGGAATATGTTTTTGACATTGTTACAGGACACACACACGCACACACAAAGGTCAATTTCATGAGACCTGTGATTATTTACAATGACAGATGACTTTAGCAGTAAAGTCACTTCCTAGTCCCTCTCTCTCTCTTTTTTTTTCATGTATATATGTGTGTGTGTGTGTGTGTGTGTGAGAGAGAGAGAGAGAGAGAGAGAGAGAGAGGGAGAGAGGGTGAGCGAGAGAGATAGCCAGGGTATAAATGCCATACCCTCTGAAAGAACACATTCAATTTTCCTCCACACTCATTTCAATACGAGAGAGAGAGAGAGAGAGCGCGTCTGTGCATCCCTCTCTGCATTAAACCCCACTGTGTGTATTAATGCATTCATAATGACCTCTCAGTTGTGCTCACAATAACGGGTTAGAGCTCAGCCTTGAGCCACAGGAGAGCAGTCTCACCTCCACCTCCATCATCACCCCCAGTCTCTGTCCTGACATCCATCACTACCTTGACTTCCTGTTTCCAGACTCAGATTTCGATCCATCTTTACCTCCAGTCTCTGTTATCATATCCATCTTCACCTCCAGCCTCCATCCTCACATCCACCTCCATCTTAACCTATAGACTCCATCCTCATGTCCATCCCCATCTGTCTCCATCTTTACATGTTACTGTATCTTAATCTTTACATTATGTCACCCTACTCAACCATACTTCACCATCCTCCACCCTACTCCACCATCCTTCACCCTACTCCACCCTACTCCACCATGCTCCACCATCCTCCACCCTACTCCACCATCCTCCACCCTACTCCACCATCCTCCACCCTACTCCACCATCCTTCACCCTACTCCACCCTACTCCACCATGCTCCACCATCCTCCACCCTACTCCACCATCCTCCACCCTACTCCACCATCCTCCACCCTACTCCACCATCCTCCACCCTACTCCACAATCCTTCACCCTACTCCACCATCCTCCACCATCCTCCACCACGCTCCACCATACTCCACCATCCTCCACCCTACTCCACCATCCTCCACCCTACTCCACAATCCTTCACCCTACTCCACCATCCTCCACCATCCTCCACCCTACTCCACCATCCTCCACCCTACTCCACCACGCTCCACCATCCTCCACCATCCTCCACCCTACTCCACCATCCTCCACCCTACTCCACCACGCTCCACCATCCTCCACCCTACTCCACCATCCTCCACCCTACTCCACCATCCTCCACCATCCTCCACCCTACTCCACCAAGCTCATATTCTAAAATACATTAACATTAGCATTCTTTTTTACTTGGTAATGTAAACCTTGAGACAGTATATTACTGAGCGTTGCTGAATGGCTTAACTGTAGCAGTTGCCACTCCACTCCTCTTGTGACTCACCACTGCTACTCATCTTCCTCGTTCCTGAGATGTTCACCTCCATCTCAGCGTGTTGAGAGGAAGCTCAGTAAGTAAACGTTCTCTACTACTGACTGGATGGTTGAACTGTTGTGAGAACTGATTCAGAACTATTACTGGTCTGTTAAATGAGTCACATTAACCCCCGCATGTTCATCTCTTTGCTTAAGCTGGATACGTGGATCATATACGTTACTTACAAGTTACATTACATAAGAGCAAATAAATACAATTCTCCATATTTTTACAGATCTCGATTTTTTTTATGTCCTCACATTTACAGCCACGTATTAATATCAGATTCCACCTTCCCTTTACTACTGGTATTTCTCTTTTCAGTTTTTTTAATGGAGGTAAAAATGGATTTATTATTATTATTATTTTTATTATTATTTTCTTTCCAACTGCATTTATTTACAGTAATACTTAGAAATAACATAAGGACACAGCTAAAAATAACCCAGGTGAGGCAGAAGGGAAAAATTCTGTTTGGTAGACTGATTTACGGAGGCAATTCTCCATGCTGTCAGATCAGACGGTGTATAATATTCGCAGGAGTTAACGGAAGGCAGAAGGACAGAAAATAAAAATCACTCTATTAGGAGGGAGGCGGTAATTAGAAAATGAAAACGCAGGTTTTATTCCTATATTTCCACAGGTGACAGATCTTCACTTCGCTTCCTCCTTTATTATTTACCTTCTGCCTTTCAGGTAGTGAGATTTTGGCAAGTGTTCATTGTGTTTTCCTTTTTTGAGTTTAATCTAATTACTGCCATATGTGTGAGGCTGCCAGAGTCACTTACAATTCGCTCTGTCTCACTAACACACACACACACAGTTGGTCAACGTTCTGTATAACATCTCATGAGTTCTGTATTACAATATATTATATCTGTAAACCTGTAAAGTAATAACACGCCGACACACAGGTATACGACGGACCCGTTCGCTTATACACCTGTATAATGGTAGGTGTAGCTTTAAGAAATAGGTTACGTCTCATTTGGATGAAAAAGAAAGAATATATTATTAATAATTAAATTTTTGAGAGCTAAATAATTACAGAAAATAAAATGACAGGTAAAGTCATTGTGTGTGTTTAAGCTGCCAATACACTCTTGCAAAAAAAAAAAAAAAAATATGCAAACACAAGAGTGTACAGTTGTGCTAATGGATAAATAGGCTGCTGTGTGTGTGTTTGTGAAAATGAGAGAGAGAGAGAGGCATGCTCTTGACCCACAGGAAATACACAGAGAGAAATAGGCGGCAAGATGGCTGCCGTCCAAACCCATCTCTATGGTGATATACTAAGGGAGCTTTTCATGGGGCAGATGGGTACACTGTAATCCGATTGGTCGGAACGCTGTCGCTAACGAGCCGGTCACGTGACCGAAAACTGTTACGGCGACGCCTAGCCATTGGCTGGGACGTGATTTAGCGCGCGGCAGGCGGATGACGCAGAGTCGCGTCACGTCAGCGACTCGTGCGGCGTCCAAAATAGTCCCTGGCACCTGATTCACTGCGCTGTGAAACCTCTAGGGAAGAGAATGAGGGAGGTTTCAGTACCAGTGCGCTATTTGTTCATCGCTCTGTAGCGGTACAGTCGCATAAACACATAAACATCTCATAAACATCTCAACGGCATCAGAGTTTGAGACGTGCCCTGTAAGTGATTACTACACTGGGACTTGGAAAGGTTTCGCTGTCCACAGTGTTATTAGTCATATGACATGCTGTATTATATTAAATGCTCACATATTCTTATTATTGAATTAATATTGTAATGGGTCACGTTTCCATTCACACGAGAAAGACCAGCCATACTCATACACACGACACCTGTTGTCTTTAACACCCTGCAAAGCATTCTGGGTAGCAGGCAGCCACCAACCTGCAGCAGAACCCAGAACACTAGTGCGTGATGGTGGTGGTGGTGTAGTGACTCGGGTGTAGCCTGAAACACGGTCAGATGGTGCACTGTTCGGGACACGGAGCCAAATCAATTTTCAGAGGATTAGCAGCGGAGATGAGAGGAAATCTGGAATGGTTTAAGCAGGGCTGCAGACAGACCTTTGGAAGTGCTACCTTGGGAGAGAGAGAGAGAGAGCGAGGGAACAGAGAGCGGGGTAACGAGGAGGAGTGGAACGACTCAAGCTCGCTCTTCTCTCTTTCGCTTTCTCCGACTGTTTATCTATATGAAATCTTTCTCAGACAAACACGGCTACTCGCGGTGACTACTAAAGATATGAACAGAAGAGAATGAACGAGAAAAAAGGGGAAGACAACCATGGAAAGATGAGTGTGTGTGTGTATGTTTTTGTGTGTGTGTGTCTCTGGGTTTTGGAACGCGAAGAACCTGCGTAGTTGTTGCGGAGCTGGTGAGGCGCCAACTGGCTCTCTGACAGTCCATTAATTGCCTCCATAAATAATCAATTGATGGGAGTAATTAAGAGAGATCTCAAAGTTTTAGAAAAACATTCTTCACACACACACACACACACACACACACCCATAATCTTTGAGGGAAAAAAAAACCCACTTCCTTGTTTCTCTCACTTCCATAACCCTCTACTCCCCCAAACCATCTCATGGCCATCTGCAAAAGCATGTGCCATCGTTACGCATCTGCATCCCACACACACACACACACACACACATCCTCTCTTGGCAGGCTAGCGCAACTCTGTTACCACAGTCTTTGTGTAGCTGTTGTTAGCGCCTGTGTTGTTTGTGCTGTTTTTAGAGCGATGTGCCACTCTTACAACTCGCACTGGCACCATCGCCAGTGTGTTCATAAAGGTAGAGAAACATTGTGGGCATGCGCATCTTTAAGAAGAAAAATGCTTACCGAGGAGTGCTACACACACACACTCACACACGCTACAAAAGCACAAAACCTAAGCATGTCAAACATACTCCTATAAATACTATATATTAATATCAAACATGCAAACATGTAGTCTGGTGAATCCTTCGTAATCAGAATATAATTACACACACACACACAAAAAAAAAACCCAAAGCTTGCAGTGAGCTCGATGCCTACGTCTGGGTCGTTGCCGCGGCGGCACAGAGTGGCGCAAATCTCCTGTACAAAGTGGGCTGGGTTTAAACAAATCCGTTATTAAGAGGTGGGGTTAAATGTGGTGTCCAATTGAATCCTCTGAATTCCTTTAAAAACAGAGATGATGTGCAGTACATCATCATGCTGCATGCTTACACATCTTCCATCGATGTTTGGTGACAAAAATAGTTTGACGCTGTGTCGGTGTTACTCTGATCACATTTTCATGATAAATTGTTCACCTGTAATTATAACATTGTGTAAAATATTTAATAGCCAACTATTCGTCCGTATATAACAGTTTGCTTCAAAACTATGATCAAATATTCTTGCGGGACCTGAATGCTACACAGCCAGAGACGCACGCAAAGAAAATAAAAATGAAAAAAAAAAACAGTAAAGAGTAATGGACTCATATATGCTGTGACACCAGCAGAAACAATGATCAGCATTTTTTTTTTTTTTTTTAGGAATCTGCTAAAGCTCTTCTAGAGACTCTGACTCTCGCAGCTGCTTCTGGTTTGGCAAACTTTTTCTGAATTCTGGTTTTTGTCTGTGTGATACATTATTTTGCCTTCTTTCCTAAAAATTTTGTAGCATTGATTTATTTTTTTTCCCCCTGTTGGAAAAATTCCTTAGAAATAATGCAGTAGCCATAAAATAAATATCAAGGACAAAAAAAGGTATGAAAAAACATTACGGTGTGTAGGAGACTGCGCAGCTAAGACAATAATAATGATAATAATAAAAATAATAGTAATATTGTGACATTTCAGTGTGAAGGAGCTTCGTATTGGGTACGTAATCTGTTTATGTCAATAAAGAACATAACGAACGAATTAAAGGAAAGAACATGAGTAAGAAATGGGACGGGGCTTATAAGACTGAGCCTGAAGTCAGGAAAAATACCGTCTTATCCCTGCGTCTGGGCTAAGAGTAGGTCTCGAGAGGCAGAAACACGTGCACACACACACACTCTCTCACGAACAGGTTCAAAAATCCCACTGTGTCAGTTCAAATCTGAACAGGAAATACACTCGAGGTACACAGTATTTCTGTTCCTCGTTACAGTCCATATCGCTGCTCAAGTAAACAGGATGATATATAACACAATCAATCACGTGCATCGATATAAGAGACACACACATGAACACACTTCATCTTCTCTGTCAGTGTTGTTTCAGGTTTTAATGGACGTCATTTAGACGCCGAAATTACACTAATCACATCGACATCAAAAACTTCAAGGGTATAGACAACTAAGGGAGAGAGGGGAAAAACACACCCACACGCACACACACCCACACACCAACACACACCCACACACGGCCCCATATAAAGTTAATTGGGATTAGGATGCAGGCCTTGGGCCTCAGACTCGAGCTTCCTTATTACACGAGTTACGAGGCGTAATGATGAACATATGGATAGAAGTCCAATACAGGACGGGCCAATCAGAGGCAAGTTATTCGGCGCAGATTGTAATAATAAAACAGGGCGAGATCAAAGACGTGATTACTTTCATGTTTTTTTTTTTTTCTTCCCCACTGGAACTGGACTGCGTATAGGAAAAACAGACCTTGCGTTTAGCTGAATTAGTGATCGATCAGCAGCGGGACGCGTGGGTTGTGTTTGTGCGGGAAAAAGAGGAAAAAGAGCTCTCTGGTGCCCTGTCTATGTTATGCAATGGCTAGGACAGTAGAAGCGGCGAATATATATATATATATATATATATATATATATATATATATATTTGCTATATATTCCCCTCTAACAAAATATATATGGCCAGAAACCATTTCAAATTTTTCACATTAGGGCTCATTATGTAACCGTGTTCAATAAAATGATTATATCACAGACCCCAGTCTGAGAATCACTGCTAGAGTAGAATAAGCATCTTTATAATTATGATCTACTTTACACTGTGATGTCAAATGAAGGACAATCACAGAATTGTCTTTTAATGACGATTATGAACGACCTGCTTTAGCTCATTAATCCAGTGATATCTAGTTTAGTTAAGATCATGGGGGATCAATTAAAAATGTTCTGCACACATACATAGAGCTGCAAAACATAAATAAATAATAATAAAAAAATCTGAAATATTAAATAATAATGCATATTCAGGAAAAAATACTGTATATATATTAAAAAAGCGCTATCCAGCAATACATGTGTATGTCATCTTTGAACTGAACTCAATAAATAAATACATAAATATAAACAAAAAAATGTGTAATTCTTTCTTGGTATTATTTCTTAACAAAAATGATCAAAACAATATTTTGCCTTTCTTCATATTACAAGCTTTCATGTGATGTGAGCATGAATATATGACCTCTTTATCATATACTCTTGCGATATAATTTGTGGATGGAAGAGAAGTGCGTCTGTGTGTGTGTGTGTGTGTGTGTGTGTGCGTGTGCACTGTTTCAATAGGATTTACTTTAACAAAGAGTCTCTTTCAGGGCCATAATCGAGGACGAGTGTGTCACAGCCAACATTTAGAGCTGGAGCGTGGAAGGATGGACTGACAAAGCAGAGGAAGAAGAAAAAAAAAGAGAGAGAGAGAGAGAGAAACACGGTGAGAAGCACGAGTCAGAAAAAAGAGAGAGAGAGAGAAAGAGAGGGAGAAGATGTAAGGATGAAGCTGAAAGAGAAAAAAGAGACACTGAGGGGAGCTGTGTAGTTCGGCACTTTATTGAAAGTCACGTCTTGCTTGTCTGGGTTTTGCTGAAGCTCTGGCATGGGAACTTACACGCACACATATACAAGAACACACGAACACACACACAACACACACACACGCATGCAGCTGCTCCTGTACATCACATTACAGCTCACACGTGTGTGAGAGGACAGGAGAAAAAAAAAAAAAAAAACACATAATACCTCTGGGATCTGGGCTGTACGCTCAATTTGCCCGAGCTCCTTCAGCTCATAACTTTACTCTGTAAACATTTCACTGCGTCTCTTTAACATTTCTACTCTCTTGGTATAATCCCTCCTTTAATTTCATTACACTATTAGATTGTTTTTATTACAACATTTTTTTTTCATTATAGTCATGACTTAACATATTACGTTTCCTCCTTGGATAGCTTCTTATTCTTTGCTGTACTATATTTTAGGGACATATATCCGTTCTAATATACAAAACAAAGCAAATGTATAGGAGGCAGATCATCAACTTAAAAAAAAAAAAAAAGGATAATCATGAATAGTGTTTTCTGCTTCAACTTCTACACTCATTAAAATCTCCAGCTTTAATGAGTGCCTGGAACACTGGAGGCCCTTTTCATGAAGTGTTAGCGTGTAGGTTGCTGGTATGGAGCTCTGTAATTGGTGGGAAAAGGGTTTTCTCACTGAGCGGTAACGTCCGTCCCATAAGAGCGCGATCGAGGAGAGCGAGAGCCGGTGACCGCGCCAGCCGTCTGGAGCACCTCGTATAAATGTCAGGAAGCATGCTGTGTCGCGCTGCTCATTGGTGGGAGGATTTTTTTTTTTTTAACTATTAAATGTTTTTATTTTATTTATAAAACAAACATATTTATAAATTCACAAAAATTTATGTGTTCCTTTAAATTGAAACAAAACAAGGTAAAAAATGTCCATATTAACCTAGTGCTACATCAGAGTGTGAAGAGCAGACGTATGATCGAGCACATACTCCGAACTGGATCAGAAATTGTTACATGATGACAGCAGTAAGCTTCTTCATTGTATTATATTAAAACGACTGTAGGGAAAAGCATACAGTAAAGTGAAGTGTAGAATAGAAGTGATGAAGAGGAGTGGAATTAAAAATGTCAATTTTGGTTTAAAATTGAAAAATAATACAGTTAAATATTATTATTATTATTATTATTATTATTATAAATCTCTGGATTATAAAAAATTTATGTGCAATTTTATTTTTGTTTAATCTAATACATATAACAATAACAATTAGCAATTTAAAATTAATAATTTATCATTGAAATGAACTTTACATTATTTTATTTTTATATTTTTAACTTAATACATTTTATGTAATTATTGTCATTGTCACTGTCAATTAAAATGTGTGTATATATACATACTTTTTTTTTTTTTTACCCCCAGAGAAATCAGGTGTGTGTTGTTTTATTCCAATGTGTGTACCTTTAAACCCGAAAGTATATACTGCCTTCTGTTCTGAACCCCAACCTTTCCCCCCATTTAAAAGTCCAATTTTGCGCAGAGGAAGATTTTGGCACAAGTTTATGAGAGCTAATTAAAACTTGAAGAATATTCAAACAGGATTTTAGCATGACAATGCGAAGCGGCCAGCGTTCTGCGTGTGTCGAGGCCTTTTGTTTTTGAGGTGCCTCTTGCTTTTGTTGATTCATTACACGAGCCTGCTCTCCCTCCCGCTTTATGTCATTCTTAACTTTTAGCATTTAAAAAAATAATAATAGAAAATAAATTATATATATATATATATATATATATATATATATATATATATATATATATATCAGGAATTGCCATTGTAACTTTTAAAACGCCATTAAACATGACAAAATGCAACTCAAATACTGTTTATGCCAGAAGAAGTTCACTAGTTTCAAGTCACAAACAAGAGGCAAAACAGGAAAAACACGGCAAATAATAAAAGCTATAAAAGTATAAACCGGGGTTGTGTATTCCAATAAAATTCCATTCACACACACACATACATACACAAGCTTAGAAAACATTCCGCAGTGCGGTCGTGCAGCGTGTGCTGCTTTTTTTCCGGGGATGCACGCACCATCTTGAATGTGTGTTTTAAACTTCTGTGGATAAACGATCACAGCGAGATGCTTGGCATGGAATCAAGACGGACACAATAGCCCACGTATCATAAACAATACAAAAAAAATAATCAGTCACAAAGAAGCTAGTGTGCTTACGAAAGGAGGAATAGAGATGCCCGTCTGTGTGTGTGAGACAGAGAGAGAGAGAGAGAGAGAGAGAGAGAGAGAGAAAGAGAGAAAGAGGATGCCCTCTCACTTCTGGGCACACAGAAAAGAAAGAAAGAAATAGACACAAACAGAAACAAAAAGAAAATCATTATCTAGACACAGAGCAAGGAAAAAAAAGGAGTTAAAATCACCCGGTAAGAAGGTTAAACGATAGAGCTTGAGTTTTTCTAATTCTCATTTCTTTATAAACAAACAAACAAATAAAATCCAACAGTTCACAAGTTGTAGGTAACGCAGTCTTATTTTGGAAATGCTCAACCATCAGCACCACAAATAAATAAAGCACTAAAGTTATAATTCACTGTAACTACTGCAGTAGGACAGTGATACTGTTAATTAATAATATTTAATGGAAAATAGGTCATATTTCAGATTTCTAAACCTTGAATAAAAATGTCATATTTCACAACATTTCTGTATGATTTTTTAACCTTAAAAAATAATTATTATTATAATAATTATATATATAATAGAAATATTCTAAAAATATATATAGAGTTAAAGTGATTGTTTTTTGTTTTGTTTGCAAAGGAGCTATATGTTGTGTGTATGTGTGTGTGTTTGTGTGTGTGTGTGTGTGTGTGTATAATACAATGCTATTGGGATAAGCTCAGGGCCTGTGGCCTTCTCACCCTTAATCACATTGAAACAACCAAGAGACAGAGAGAGACAGAGAGAGAGAGAGAGACAGAGAGAGACGGAGAGAGAGACAGAGAGAGAGAGTAACTCAGTCAAACAATTAGAGAGAAAAACAAAACTCCAGTTTAAAACTCTAAGTTCATCTCTCTCTCTCTCTCTCTCTCTCTCTCTCTCTGTTGTCATTCGTTTCAGGGCCTTGACATCTCCCAGGTACGAGTGGAATGAAAGGAACATTGTGTTGCACTGAATCATGCTTCAGACAAACACGTTTTTAATCACGACAAACCTCTTAATTTGAAACAGACTGCACGCAGCTCAACTCAAAGTAAATGTTAGCTTTTGTTTTTTATTTTCTTCCTATTTTTTCCTCCTGTTTGTCTTTCAAATGTAAATGACAATATATTCGCTTAAGTCAGAGCTCGTTGGGTATTTTTCCCTCTCTTTCAAAGATGACACCGGCTGATTTGCTCTAAATTGCGCGGGATTGAATTAAGACGTTCCTCCGGCTCTGGCTGTATTTTCATTATGACCCATTTGAGATAATTGAAAAGAACTGAATCCACGCTAACGGCATTATGATGTGAACAGCTGCAAATACACTGCATCCAAACATGAGCTCTCTCTCTCTCTCTCTCTCAAACAGACACACACACACACACACACAAACACACACACTTTGGAAACAAAACGCTTTTTTCTAAAACACATGCAGTAACAAGAAAGACACTTTCTGAATTCAGGACAAACTCCTTGTTTAGACATGTTTGACATGCAGAGGAAACTGCAGCAAGACTAAGCGGGTGAGGATCTCAGCCCAGGCGGCTGACCCTGAGATCCGAGCGCGGCTACCGAGGCGGCACAGCACGTGTGTGTGAGAGATGACAAAGCTAAATCAGCTGTCATTTCATTGAGAGACGAGTGGAGCTTACCGCTTTGCCGTTGTAGTAATACACGCCGGGGATGGTGTAAGCGCAGTACATCTCTTCCTCTTCTCCTCTGTTTTCCCCCTCTTTTTTCCCCTTGTCCGTTAGCGTGCCCAAAACAAGTATTTTAGTTTGGAAAAACTTGCTGTCTCTCTCTCTCTCTTTCTCTCCCCCCTCTTTTTTTCACAACAATTCCTTCAGTTGCATTTTCCCATATGGCCGGGGAAAAGCGTAGTGAATATGCAAACGAGGGAGAAACCATTTCTGACGTCGGGGTTATTGAAGGGGAGGAGCGCAGACAGACCCTCCCTCCCTCTCTCTCTCTCTCTCTCCAACTCGCACCCTGAGCGCGCGCGCACACACACACACACACACACACGCACACTTTCTTCTTTCTGTGATAAATCTGGAATAGATTGACGCTCTGAACTCTGCTGAACTCCTTAAAAGACGAACGAATATCAGTTTTTTTTTGCTCGTACTTCTTTCTTCCTTTCCAAGATTCTCTCTCTCTTTCTTCTCTTATCTATTTTTATAGCATGGCCACATGAACTCCACTAACAAGGACAAAAAATAAAAAGACAAACTCACGTTTTTGTATATCATATTTATCTAATCTAAAGTCTATCTATCCATCTATCTATCTATCTATCTATCTGTCTGTCTGTCTGTCTGTCTGTCTGTCTATCTATCTATCTATCTATTTATTTATCTATCTATCTATCTATCTTATCTATCTACCTAATCTTTGCGCTAGATAAACATGAGTGGCCTCTGAATACAAATAGAATACAAGTGCTGTTAATAATCTCTCTCTCTCTCTCTTTCTCTCTCTGCTTCAATTTGATTAAAAGACGAGAGGCAGGAAGGGAATCGTATGATGCACATCTAATAACTTCACCATCTGTCTTCGGCGCTGGCCCGCCACCAACATTGTGTGTGTCAGCCGCTGCCTGAGAACCCAACTTACAATTAGGAGGAAGAAAAAAAAAAAAAACAGTGCAAGTAAAGAGGAAAGAACAAAAGAAGGAAAGAAACGTGTCTAAATACAGATAAAAGGTATCAGAAAAAGAGAGGGAGAGAGAGAGAGAGAGAGAGTCATGAGCACCTGCAAGAGGTGATGGATGAGGCAATGGAAAAGGGCACGTTTACTTATGGTGTATACACACACACATACACACACACATTTTTTTTTTTATATAAGTGTTGAAACAAATGTACCATGGGAACATTCCCAGTCAATGACCCACTGTGTGTGTGTGTTTGTGTGTGTGTATGCATACATGTGAGTGTGTGCACTGCAACAGTGATCTCAAGGTGGCTGGAATATTGTTGTATGAGATATGCATAAGAGCCAAGAGAAGCTAGAACATCACACACACACACACACACACATACACACACACACGCGCGCACACAGACGAAACATCAATACACAGTCTCAAAGCCAAAAGCATGGAAGACACACTTGGTGGACATAAAGTGAGGAAGAGAAGACTGAGAAAAACAGGTCATCTTTTCAGGTGAAAGATGACTCCATCATCGCTCTCATCCTCCTCCTCCTCATTAAATGATGCTGAGCAGGAATGCGTCAGTCAGGAACATAAAAAATTTTTTTTTTTTAAATATATATATATAAAAACATAAAAATGACTTCATATATATATATATATATGTCATTTTTTAGTAAGCTTAATTAAATTCAAATTTTGTTATATTAACCAAATAATAATAATAATAATAATAATAATAATAATAAACACTCTGTTAATTATGTCCTTCTGTTATGTGAATATTAAATGCACAGTATAAAATAAATGTACACAAATGTACACACACACACACACACAAACGCACACACACACACACACACATTGGGCTGGCTGTAGCAGCTCTCCTACAAGTGAAGTGTGTGAGGCTGCCAAATTTAGCTCATCAAGGAGACAAAAAGAAAGAGGGAGACAAAAAAAAAAAAACTCCAACCTCTGGGAATAGATCCCAAAAGGAAGTAAATGGTTCACATATGCCAAAGCGAAAGGCTTTCAGACATCGTCGATTTAGATTGTTTTACCATGGCTAGTTTTGTTTCCTTATATATATATATATATATATGTATATATGATATATATATTTATATATATAAAATTTCTGAGCTGTTTTGGTGAGCCTCCCTCTTTCCTGAACATGCTTTCTATCGGAAGCGGCGGTCTTTTTTCATTTGTTTGTTTTCACTCGTTAGAAACTTTGCCAATATTAAATTTCCTTGTCTTGTTTCTTCTTTATTTCCTCCGAAAATGATTCAAGTTAACTATTCCTCTGGATATTATAAAGTAACAGTGCAATACAAACGAAATATTAACTTCCTTTACCACTAAATATTATGTTTAATAATGTGAAATTGAATAAAATGTGCATGTCAGGTGGAAATACGATCTTGAATTGAAAACAGAAAACACACACACACACGCAGAGTAAGAGAGAGAGAGAGAGAGATCCACCAGACAGTGCAATCTGCCGAAAACCACACTTTTCCCCTCTTGTGGTTCTTTTCGACCACATTTCTACACACAAAGCCAACGACTCTGATCTTTCTGTTATCGTTTCCACGTTTTTTAATGGAGAGAAATGCGGCTCTGCTGCCAGCAATGCGGGCCAAGCTACCCCTTCTACTCATGGGTTAGGGGGGGTACACGGTTATAGCAATAATCCGATCGTAATAAAATAGAAATATTAAAGCGGCATGGAATAACCCTGAGTGTCTGACAGCACCAGGAGCTTGTGTTTGGTACGAGGCAGCGTTTAGCTTGTTCTCAGTGAAATGTGACTGACTGATGTGAAACGTTTAAGTAGGAGCTTTGCAAAGCTTAAATCTTTTAAAACGCTGCAAAATCACTCGGTTTGGAACGTTCCTGCGAGAGCCGTGGGGCTTATATTGTCATTTTCAGAAAAGCCAGATTTGGGCAGAAATATGGACTCGAAAGGGCTAAAAATATTTTTGTGTGTATCAGAAAATAAATCACTCCTATGCCATTCTCTAAAAATTTTTTTATTCTAGTCAACAATAATGATAATATATATATATATATATATATAAAAACGTGTAGTCTTTTATACGTTAACATTGTCTTAAATTTCACATTTGAGTTGCTGGAATTTTTTTGTTTAATGTTACGTCTGTTTATTTTGCATTTAAATAATTCCTTTTGCTTTCTGAGCACCATGCCTAATTATTTAACAGTAAAATAAAAAGGCAATGAGAAATTAAAACGGACACATTGTCCCTTTTTTTTCCTCTTCAGACAAAGATAGAGGAACAACAAATTATTTTACTGCTTACTTTTAATCGTCTCAAACTCTTATTAGGCATGCGAACGCACTAAAGGCTAAAGATGGCTACACAAATATAGAAAACTAATTAGTGAAGAATAGACAGCGCTCTCCAAATATCATAGCGAGATGCATCAACCGAAGGCCAATATCTCTCCGTAAGACAAAGACGTGCTTAAAGTCCGTGCTGAAAAGGGGTTTAAAAGCGTGCAGAGAGAGCGATGAAGGCCGTGAAATAAAGAGAGAGGAATAAAGAGAGCGAGTTGTGTATTCACACGGCCCATTGTGTTCCCTAAATCAGCTTTATTTCACTCAGCGTGGCGTAATCGCCGGATCACACAAACGCTTCTTTAAAAACAAAGCAAAAACATTGTTAAGGCTAATGAGGAGCCTCCGTTTCTGTCTTTTATTTTTAATGAATCCTTTTTTTTGGTCAAGTTTTTTAGTCGGCACCTAATTCAATTGCGAGGTCGTTTACAATAAAATGGCGAAACCAAAACCGAGCAGGAATAAAACTGAAGAAAAAAATCGAAAAACAAAAACACATAGGCAACATAATTAAGCAAACGGTGAACAAGGGATGAATGTGATCAGGTCTAAGCAGACTTCTCAAAAATCTCAAAATCTCAAAAATATGCATGTTGTCAGAAACAAACAAACAAACAAAAAACTTCTTTCTCTAAACTTGTTTTCAGCTTCTTGAACCTTCGAACCCATGGCTGAGTCCAATTGTAATCTCAGAAATGGCATTAATCAAGCCAGGGCCTTGCACGATTCTGACAAACATTAAACACAGTAAGCAGGCAATTATGTATGCATGATTTAATCGGCAACTAATTAATATGCAAATGTATTCATATGTTAGTTACTAAATTAAAAATGCAAAGCAGCCCTTATGGTGAATCTGTGATTTCTGCACAAACATGGAGTTTGAAAATAATAAAAAAAAAAGAAAAGAAAAAAAAACATTCAGACTTGTGCAGTTTTATTTTTCTTGCTCTTCCACATGGCAACCTGTTGCTGTTGTGAACAAGTATTTTTATTTTATTTATTTATTTTTTCAAACCAAACTGAGGATGTGGGAATGTTCTGAACACAGGTTTTAATTATGTATCAGTACAAATTAAAATAGCGTTAATAGGGCTGAGCTTCAAAACTAAGCAATGAAGAAGGCAGCGCTAGCTTAGCTTAGCTTAGTTTGGCTTCTGGACTAAATGACACATGAACACACTTTCAGTCAGATTTCGTTTAAACTCTGGCTTTGTTTAAGAAGCAGTCGGCGTGCGGTTTGAGGTAAAAGCTAAAAGGGCTGAGGGGCTGCACTACCTGCTCGGCTGCTGTGAAGGATTGTGGGAGATGAATAGAGGGGTCAGGTAGGGGATAATAGACTCAGAAAACCTCTTCAAACATGCACACAGAGGGGAGCTCTCTCTCTCACACGCGCGCGCGCGCGCGCACACACACACACACACACACACACACACACACACACACACACACACAAAGGGGCAGAGGGAAGGCTACCTGGGTGGGCAATTGACCCGTGTGTTTTATAGCTAAAAGACGTCTCTCTCTGTCTCTCTCTCCCTGTTTTTGGCTGGCTCTCTTTCTCGCATTAAGAAACCATTTCGTAATTTGTCCCAGTAAGCGAAAGAATCGAGTCACGCCAAAACCTCTTTCCCATCCTTTCTATTTCTCTCTCCATCCTTCATTCTCATCCTCTTTCTCTCTCTGTCCAGCCCCCTCTCTCTCTCTCGCGCTGCCTCTCTCCTCCTCTTTTGGCATGAGGTGAACTTTCCCTGCAGTGTTGGACGGCGCTGCAGCCCGAGCGCTCCCCCTAAATCAGGGCTTGTGGGAGATGCTTCTTTGATGTGGGGGGAATAAATCTCGGTGTGGCACGAACAACGCGCTGGTATGATTATTTAATAGAACCGATAACAATATTCTCCTTTATTATTATTATCTAATATTCTCAGAGTTAGAATCCGAAGCTTGGACAATACGAACCTTCGACGTGCCAATAAAATGTGTCGAAATTGAAACTCGACTGATGACCGTCACTTCGCTCTTTGCCAACTTTTATTGTTCATCTGCCATTTCTCTCTCTCTGTCTTTCTCTAGTTTTCCTCTTCGTTCTCTCTTTTATGACTTCTTTCTGCCGATGACTCTTAGTCACTGAAGAACTGATCCCGACCAGTGTCTGCTCTTCTCTACCTCAAAAAAAAAAAAACTTTCTCGCACAATTCAGCACATTAAAAGAAAACAAAATAATAAAATAATAATAATAATATTTTAAAAAAGAATAGCTTTTACCTATGTTGATATTTTTGATTACAATTTTGTTGCCTTAAAATTAAACTGTTTTGTGCTTACAAAACAACAATAATGTATATTTATAATACCAATAATAATATTGTATTAAAACACAATATTCTTTACAATAATACAAGTAATACAAATTGCAGGATTTTAAATGATAATAATACTACTACTAATAATAAGAATTATTACTATTTTTATAAATATTATAATTCATTATATTTTAAATAATAAAAATATATAAATATATAATTTATATAATAATAATAATAAAATTGTAGTATTATTATTATTAGTTTTATTATACTAATAATAAGAAACAATTAGTGCAAATTAGTACAAAAATATTATATATATATATATATATATATATATATAGTGTTATTTAATCCAGTATACAGAATAAAAATCAGTACCAGTGAAAAAACTCTTAGCTAGCTTTTGTCCACATTTCCTTATTAGCTTTACATCCTTAAGACCATTTCTTCTCAACCTCTACACCTCTACCACAGTTACACTACAGTATCGTTTACTGATTTCCCCTAGACCTACTCTAGATGAAACTCACATCTGGATAAAACATCCACAACCGCCTGTCTTCCAAAAATATTTAGATAAACAATTCAAAAATGCCTGCACTGAGTTTTTATGTGAAACAACTTTTTCTTCCTGACTGGTGTTATAACTTCCTGCGTTTCTATCTCTGTACACACTGGTCTGCACTGGTGTACTGGAATCAGGAAGTGCTCGAACGGACAGTCGGTTTGATTTGAAGCAGCTGAGTGTGTGACTGTAACTCGTCCTCCATGTACACCTGAGCTAGTAAAGCAAATTCCTCAGGGCATCCTCAGGAAATGAAAGGCTGCAGTAATACAACTACAAATAGTTTAGAAATCCTAAGCTATATCCTCAGTATATAACTCTGCATACTTTTCCATAATCATTTGTATTCAGATAGTGTGCATCACACACATAACAGAGTATAAAAAACTAAACCTTTCATTACAGTTCTCTATTATATTACCTTCATATAATGCATTCCTACAGAATGACTTTTCCAAACTGAAACACTGAACAGTCGTGGAACACGTAATGCTGCTGTCACACACAGCATGAGGAATTCATCACTGCACGGCTACGTCTCTCTTTCTCTTTTTTCCCCCTTTTTTTTTCATCCTTTTGGCCAAAATATTCAGGACGGCTCTGTTATCTGCAGCTGCAGCCGAACAAAAGTTCCCTTTGTAAAATGTGCGTGTAAACAAACAGGATGGCGCTAATTTGATTAGTGGGGCTCTCACAAAATGGCTGCCGGGGCGCTTGAGCACGATGACGACCCTCAATGGTCAGAGGACAACTCGATCGCAAAAAAAGGGAAACCTGCACAAAATCAGAGGAAGCTGGACATGGACAGTGTGAGGGAAGCAAACAGGCACTTTGAGAGAAGTTTCGATATTATCGCTCATGTCTTAAGAGCTCGGCCTCGCTCACCAATTCATTCACTGTAATCAGACTCTCGGAGAAATGTGCTTTTGAGGCCATAAAGTAAATAAAATTGTATACATTTTTATCATTGTGTAGTTGTGCTATACATTTTAGTAATGATTTACGTCTTGGAATATTTTCTTTCAACATATTGACTTAAATTGACACACACATATTTACATGGTAAGCTTCAGTCTGTAACAATGAAGGCAAAGAAGATATTATTTACTTATTACATTTATCAGTTAATACATTATAGTACCTACTGTATATACTACATTTACATTATATATTATATTATATACTTCAAAAGTGTAAGTTGTTTTAAAAGTAATTTTAAAACCAAGTTCATTAATCTTTAGATTACTACCTTAATGCTGTTTTACATCCAAATAAACAAAATTCAACCTACAGAATTACACACACACACGCATCCAAGCTGAAACAGCATTCGTCCTCTCTTCCTTCCTGATAATATATTCCACTTCTCTAGCATTTGAAGGGATTAGCATTGATTAGCAGTACTTGTCTCAGATATGATTGTGTGTTTGACAGCGAGGCAGAAAGAAGTGCATCGCTTCCACTCTTTTAGGTGTAAAACTGCGAGAGCGATGGATATAAGCCTCTCTCTCTTATGTGTGCCTTTTTTTTTTTTTTTTTTTTTTTTAAAGACGTGTATGGAGAGCAGACATTTTCCTGACTGGGAAATTTTGGTCTGGTGCCAGTGACCCGACATGCCCGCGGTCAGAGAACGTCTGCTCTCTCTCTCTCTTTCTCTCTCTCTCCACTCACACACACACACACACACACACACACACACACACACGCACAAGCACACACATTGAAAACAATATACAATATTGTCTCTGTTCACTATTTAGGTTTACTTTTTTTTTTCTTTTCTTTTTTTTTATTAAATGCAACATTTTTTCCCCTTCCACACTATGGTGCTATTTATTCATCCTATTTCACCTGAGCACAAACATGGTAATTATTAACAAGAATATCTTAAGTCTTATGTATGAAATGTTTTTTAGTCTTGATGTCACACAGAGACGATATTTATTTTTCCTCCCCCAGTGGCGTGGCTGTATCTTCAAGGAAATGGACACACAGCTGTTTCTGCTATTTTTCCCCTCTTTTTTTTATTAATTTAGAAAAGAGATGAAAAAAATGTATGAAGTCATCTAATGGTACATTCTGCTTCGGCTCACACAGAAGTTTGGACGCTTCATTTTTTTTCTTTCAATGCACATGCGCACACACACACACATGCCTTTTCAAATAAATAAGAGCACAGATTTGTTAAGTTTGACGTTTTCTGATCTCTCCGACACAATGTTTTCATGAACATCTGAATGAAAATTTACTACATTCTTCTTGTGGGGGAAAAAAAAAATCAAATTACTGAAAAATGATAGAATGACAACATGAATGACAATAATGTTGAAAGGACTCAAAAAGCATGAGTGTTAAGTTTTGACTACCCAAAGTAAATGTTTTAACATTGCGCTGGTCGAGGGACACAAAGTCTTTAGGTTCTTGCCTGGGAAAATATAACACACACGCACATACACACATATACACACACACCATACATACAATTCCCACTCTCTGGCTCCTAAGACAACGCTGATGGTGACAGCTGGTGTTGCGGCGGCCATTTTATTTTTCCCCCCTCAAGTTTTGGGCCTTGGCCAACACCTCACTGCCACCCGCTCAAGAGCCTGTCAATCAGTCGCATCACCATGGAGACACATCTCTTTCCCTCTCTCACCTCGCTCTGTTTCTCTTCCTCGCCGGTCTCTATAAGAAGTGCAAATGGCGAGTCTCAGATTTACACCAGTATTATGGGAGTCTAATTTTTTTTTTTTTTTTTTTTTTGCATTACTTATGTTACTCATGTTTCCCAGCATGCTGTACCTTTCTGCCCAGGCTGAGAGAGCAGTCTAGAAGGCCAGCTGGAGCAACCAGCAATTACGTTTTACAATGTAGATGTGAAACAGAGAGGAATAGGAGCAGCTCTAGTGTCTGGAAATGTCATACGTACTGTATGGCATGAGCTCAGCAGCACGGCAGTAAAGCCGAATTAACTCTTTTAAACCTCGACTAGCCTGTATTATAACACTTTACTGAATACAATGACATTTGTTCTCTGTAAGACAAAAGAGTTTTTGTGTTTTACAGACGACGATGAAGAGGACAACGGAATGAAAAACCTATATGATCCTTTATACAATATCCTGACTCTAACTTCCTGATCTAATGCTATAGGGTTTAATTTTTTCCATCTAGCAGACTCACTGTGATGTGCATTTCAAACGAATCCAGCCGAAGCACACAGCCTAAAAATTCAGGGTTTACGGCTTGACCCGGGGGCCCAAACAAATTTCCGCTCTCTAACTCAGGAACCTTTAGATCTGCGATCCGGTGCTACCGGTTAAAAGAAAAAGAAGAAAAAAAATAATAAAAAAGGACAAAAACCAGAAACCCGTCTGCAATGTCCTAAACACACTGAAGGGGGCAGAGCAGCTCAGGGAACAGGAATTAAAGCACACACGAGAGAATAAGTCCCGACTGTGCCTTCTGCTAGACCTAACTTAATTTAATTAACGCTGTCGACTTTAAACAAACTCTAATATGCACTCGGAGGAGAGAGAACGAGGAGAGCCGGGTGAAAATAAAGCTCCTCGAGGACGAACTCAAGAGATGCTTTAACATCTCAGGAATGACTGAGATCATCTGGAAAACTATTAGTGTACACAACCATTTCTATACAGCAGCATTTTATATATATATATATATATATATATATATATATATATATATATATATATATATATATATATATACCCACACACTGACAGAGACAGAGAGAGGAGAGAGCAGAAAGCAAGTTATAGAGGAAGGGATTTACAGCAAATTATCACTTTCTTTATCATTTACATCAAATATAGCATAGAATGTAAACTCACAGGCTTTGGCAGCCTTACACCGGATTAACTAAATACAAAATAGGGAAATAAAGATTACATGCAAGGACAGACTGCACTTACCACACTAATGCGAACTAATATTCTTTTGATTGCTGCATTATTCCTGCTCCTGCATAACTGTCAAGTGGGTAAATTAACTTCCTAAACGGTTTGCCATACTGTAATGGAGTTTACTTGTGAGATTTCACCTCTGGGGGCATTTCAGGACGATAAATTGAAACGTGTGTGGAAAACTACTATTAAATAAACTTAAGAAAAAAAAAAAAAACAGAAGAAGAAAATAAAAATAAACATCTCAAAGCCAAAAGTGAATTCTCTCTTAATAAAAAAGCCTTATGTCAATTAATTGTAACTGATCTCATAAAAAAAGGATTTATTCAATACTTTGTTTAATATTAATTATATCACTCAACATTAGATTTAAATGTTTAGTGGAGGGGAAAAAAGTGTCAATACATATTAAAATTCACAATACAAATTACAGAGAAAAAAACAGCGATGGCCATCTGTTCAACAAACAAAAAACTCAAACATAAAAAAAATCAGCTTGAATACACAAAAAAAAAAAACAAGCACGCACACAAACACACACTGCAACAACAGCGTTGTCAAGCGAATGAAGAGCATGCACAAATACGCACATCGCCGTGCTGTGTTCACACACGAACAACAGACCCACACTGCCGCTCACGGAACTCGCGCATGAGCAACACGCGGAGCGACATCAGAGATCCGAGTCGCAACGTCACAACATTCCAAACTCTTTAACGGAAACTTTGACTTATTCTACACATCTTGACAATTTTGATGCAAAAATGTAGAGTAACTGTCATGCATTCACGTCAACAGTAGACTGGCTGATGTGTTACGGCAGCTGCAGACTCATCTGTGTGGCGGTAAAAATGTAATTTGACTGAAAAAACAGGAGGAAAGAGAGCCACGACTTACCGACGAGGGCAGGCCTGGTGGGACTTTGCGTACTTTCTTTGTCTGGACCTCTGAAAAATCAGAAGATTTTTTTTTTGAACGATGATGTCAGTAACACATTTCACAAAAAAGCATATTAACATATTAACAATGTGACAGGTGATATGATTCCATAAGGTGCCAAAAAACAAAGCCTGGTTAAACAACCTGAAATTACAGTAACTATGTTTTTTTTTTTGTTGTTGTTGTTTTAAGGAGTGGGTGGAGAGACTGTGAGTGAGTGTGTGTGTATATGTGCTCATGAAAAGGTGAGGCTTTGATGAGATATGAAAAGAAGTGCAAAAGAAGGGCTTGAACCTGGAAGCCTGATTATAAAGCACTATAAATTAAAAATATATATAATTATGCTTTGTGGAAGGTTTGATGACAAACACTGGGACACTGATCATGGCACAATTGTCTAATCAGTTAAATCTATAAGTTGTTCATGTTATTAAAGTGACTCAAATAGTTAAGTTCATCTACTACCACTACTACTACTAATAATAATATTTGTTTCATTTAAAAATATATACATATTACAATACAAGTGCAGATACGTGACAAAGTAAAGGAAAAGCCTCCGTCTGTGTTGTACAGTTTGGGTCTCTTTAAAAGGAAGCATCGCTGCAGATCGACACACAGTTTACTATCCTGATGGGCGTGGTCTCCTCCAGGTTGACTCCGCCCCTAACCCCAGGGCATGAAGACGGTAAAGACAAGAATGATGTACGTCACATGCGCTGATTTTTTACATTCAGCAGCAACTCAACTCAGCTGAACATGTATGAGAGTTTTTCGGAGCGATGAGTTTCGTACAGACGCTACAATCGTCATCAGAACACATTAGTTGAGGGAAAATCTTCTGCAAGTATCTTCTTCAGTCAGGTGTAGAAACTGTGCCATTAAAGCTGCTCTGAAGGCTCACCGACGACACTCTACTAAAACGCTTTACATCGTGTTTTACTTTAATTTGTCACTCATCTGTAATACATCTAAAGTCTGAAGAATTCCAGGAAGTTAAATTATCATGAGCAACTCTGCGTTGTGAAATTAATGTATTACAGAGAGAGATGTAAGATGAGGATAATAATAATATAAATAAAGTGATGATGAGGCCTCGTAAAAATTATTTAGTAGTGATGTTTATGCGAATAGTTGTGTCGATAATAATGAGGACAGGGACGTAACTGATGGTGAGATGACAGAACAGTGGTGATGATGATGATGATGTTACCCATAGAGTCGCTGTGAAGTGGTCTTCGCCGTTGGTTGCTGCTGTAATGCTGATAATACTGAGAGCCTGGTTTAGTGGGGGATACCGTCCCGGGACTCACCATTCCCATCTCCCCTCCCATGATGCCCTGCTGCACCACACACACACACACACACACACACACACACACACACAAGGGTGGCATTTTATTAATAGCAAGATTTTAATACAACCCTAGAAATTATTTACTCAACCAATTATTATTATTTTTTTAATATAAGAGAAATATTTAATGACTGGATTATAAAGTATTATTCAACTCATTTTTCATTTTACCATAACTGACAATCGTGTCATATGACACATGTCTTTATATACTAAATAGTCTGTATATAAAAACCTCAATATTAATAATAATAATATTAATAATAATAATAATAAATCTCAGGAATAATAATAAAAGTCACTGTACATTTATAAAGCCTAAAGTGATTAAAAATAGAAATCTTAGAACACCCCATACAGGGTTTTACAAATCATACACCATGAGAGACATGGAGAGTCCTCGTAGTATTTTTAAAGTATAGAAACGCCACTTAAGAGTTACACACATGCTGAATAAAAATCTGAATTCATTCCTTATTACACATCCATATTATTTATAAATGTATCCTCAGGAAGCTCTGCGTGCTGGTTTTGGGTTATAATGGATCCAGAGTCTATCATGGGTCAGGCACACACATATTCTTTCAAAGCTAGGAGCAATCTGAGGACTCCACACCACCGGAATCCAGAAAACCTTGAGGAAAATGATGAGGAAGATGTACTAAACTTCACACACACACATAAACACAGATCCTGAAGCTGAGACCCACCAACGCTAACAATTTTATCACTCAACTCAACGTATTACAACAGAATCATGATGACATAATCTGTCATATCACACCACCATGTGGTTTTTAAAATAAAGAATAATGGATTTACAAAATCCCAAACAATTATTAATATAGAGTAAACATTCTGGACTACAAAATAAAATGAAAAGTATATCTAATATGTCTACGCTTATTTATTTTTTACATTTACACCGGAGTTGGTGTGTCAGGTGCTAAAAAGGCACACACTTACCCTGAGCAAGCACATCCTCTCATTAATCTCCCTGTTAAAGTCATTCTATGCTTTGACCTCCTTCTCCACCCACTACGAAATAATTTTTCGTCTCAGATAATAAGAAAGAAGTGTATCTCTCCATGCTGAACGTAAGTTCGAAAGAGAGAGAAAGAGGACAGCGTGTGTGAGTGAGAGTGTGTGATGACTCCCCCTTTCCAAAAAAAAAAAAAAAAGAAGAAGAAAAAAAAGTTTGTAGAGTTAACTCGCCTGTTACCGGGTGTTAATTAGTAGAGTTGATCGAGAAGCGATAAGTGTTTGGTCTAATCTAAATTCCAATCACTGACTTAGACACAACAGACTTTAGTGATGCTCCGCTAGGCCACCATTCACATGCAAAACACCATTAAATGGGCCAATTAAGGGCCACAGTAGCTCCCAACCCCGCCCCCATCTTTCACATGTTAAAACAAAAGAGGCCTTGTCTTAAATAAAGTCACTGGCCCCCTTCCCTCCCTTCAGGGTACGTACTGTAGTTAAGGAGCTTTTTTAGCCGGGGTGAAGGGGGCTTTGGCTAAAACAAAGGAGTCTCGTCTCGTCTCAGAGACACTTTTCTCAAGCCCGGCGACGTCGTCGTGGCAACTAGACGGGAAAATAAATAAATAATTGAGGGACGTGCAGAGCGCTCCCATGGTCAAAGTTGGGCATCTAGGGCATCAATTTCAACAATTCCGTGCCTGCTGATTTCAGACCTGGCACCGTAGTACCCAGCTGGCATCCAGGAGAAAATATTAACAAAGATAAATGAGGAACACCTGAAGCGGCATGAAGGATTAACACTCGGAGTTAATAACGGGGGAGCACGATGCCTACTCGGCCACCAAATGATGATTACAAAAAATGGAAAAGACATTAGCATAATTACAAAAGTGCAACAAGCAAAAATGTAAACAGTGTGTCGGGATAACGGGGAAGAAATATAGACGGAGAAGACAGAAATGGGGCCAGTCAGGCAGCAAAGTGGAACGAAAGAAGAAAATAAAAGTGTGAATGAGTGAGGAGCTAAATGAACAGGTGAACATGTGAGTGAGTGAGTCTGTGTGAATGATGAGTTAACAGACATGGGTTCTGTGTCAAGCGCTTTTTCAGAAACGTGTACTTTTCCCCCCATCTCCTCCTAGATAATGCCCTCATATGCTCACTTACAAACATTTCACAACCTGATATGTTCCTCAACCTCATCCATGTTCTCCCTGTTTTTATCCGATTACCCTTAAAACCTCAGCCACTCTTTAATTCCAAAACCATGATGGCAACATGACTTATGAATGAGTGTTGCATAAGTAAATTCCTGTGTGTGGGTTTTCGTGTGTGTGTGTGTGTGCCACAGTAAAAGTCTCCCACTGCAGTCTGTCAGCTCCCTCTGTAGGGAATTGAGTCCCAAAGGAAGGGACTCAGGAACACCCGAGCCGACACAGCACATGCATGCACAAACACTCACACACTTGCCTTTAAACTGCTGCTAAGTCACTTCAAGATGAGAGCAGCGTGCCACGCTGCAGTTCACTCCCTGTCCAACACACAGTGATCAAACTGCTGCTTAATGACCACAGACAGCTCTTCCATCCCCCCAAAACATGCACGCACACACACACACACACACACACACGGATACAGAGCATCTGAACAGAACTTAGTTTTTCTGATTCACTACACATTCTCATATGAAAATGAGGTGAAATGCACTGGATGAAATAGAAACCCAAATTATTATTATTATTTTTTTTTAAATATGCCACATAAACGCTGAATGTCAGGACAGTACTACCAAATGTCCTTACAATGATCGGGTAGGATTGAATGCCTCAAAATCACTGGATGGTGTAAAATGTTTCACATTCACTGGACAGTGTCAAATGTCCTGAACATGAGCGTTTAATGAGCTCACAATTATAGGATGATGTTAAATGTCTCATAACAACTGCATGTCCAACAAACTAATAGAACTGTGTCAAATGTCCTCCCGATGACAGGATCACATCAGATGTCGCTACAATGACACAAGAGTGTCAAATATTCTCATAAATACAGCGATACCTCTGTATACAAACGCCCCGCCTTATTCTGCAAGATATTTGCCTCGGCATACAGGAAGTACTTTTGGTAAACGAATGACCGAACCGAACTGAACACCATCGCCTGATTGTCCGTCCAGAAGCGGTTCAAGACCGGTTTGCATTAATGCAAAGACCAGCGAAGTTAGTTGCATTGAGGTAAGTACAAATTGTTTGTTGCATTTCGTGCAAGATTAAGTGAAGACATAGCACCATGGGTCCCAAGAATATTGGCCAGGACAGTAGCAGGAAAAACAGCCACTTTCAGTTTCATTTTTTATCACCACTGCTTTTACGCTCACTTCCTGACATCTTGGAATGCACACTCACAATGTACGGTAGACATTGTTCATATCTTCGAAAATTCTTAACTCCAATGTTCGTATGTAGAGGACTGACGGTATACTGTTGGAAATTATCAATTAAACAAATTACCGACAAATTATCCCTGACACAATCGCTGGATAGTGGCCAATGCCCAGAAAATGACAGGATGGTTTCAAATGTCCTTACAATGACAGGACAGTGTCAAATGTCCTCACTATCATAAGATGGTGTCAAATGTCCTCAGAATGATAGGATGGTTTCAAATATCTCACAATGATAGGATGGTGTCAAATGTCCTTACAATGACAGGATGGTTTTGAATATCTCGGATATATAGGATGGTATCAAATGTCCTCGGAATGATAGGATAATTCTGAATGTCTCGCAGTGATAGTGTGGTGTCAAATGTCTCGCAATGATATAATAGTGTCAAACATCCTCAAAATGACAGGAGAGGGTCAAATGTGTTTGTAATGGTAAGATAGTGCCAAATTTCCTCAAAATGATAGAAGAGTGAGAAATGTGTTTAAAATTCTCAAACAGTCTCAAATGTACTCAAAATCACTTAATGTGATGATGCTGAATGTCCTCATGATAAAATCACAATCTTCACAACGCCACGACGATGTTTAATATCCTCACAATGATAAAAGCGTGTCAAATGTCTTGAAATGAAAAGATAATGTCAATCCTTTTATGTTTTTCTTGTAAACTAAAATTACCAGAATATTTCTTAAAAGTTATTTAGACTAAGATTAGGATTAGATTTAAGTACATAACAATAATTAGCTACAATAATAATTATGTTAATGTAAGGTTTTCACCATGACAGGACTAAAACAACTCTGTGTGTCTGAGGTTGGGACCTTAGAAAAGTTTAGAAAGTATGCAAAATTAATTAGTTAATGAAATGAAAATTGCTAAAAGCGCTATACAAATAAAATTGAATTGAATTGAAATTGAATTTACCTTTTGAATGGCCAGATAAAAGACAGGAAACACAATGCAACAATAGAAGGGGGAATAGATAAAGACTAAAAATGCAATAGACAAGAAAATTAGGGGAAATAAACAATATAGAAATAAGCAGATAAACAAGAGACAATAATAAACAAATAGAATTTTATAAACAAGCCAATCCATGTGTTTATAACAAAAATAATGACAACAAAAACAACACTAATAATAAAGGTTCAAATGTCTAACCGTCTAACTTTTTGCCAATTACAACTAAGAAATTACTTTTATCTTAAATCATAATCAAATCTAAAACAAACAAACAAACAAACAAACAAACAAATATTTAAGAATAAAACAACCAGGACAACTGAATGTCATTTTAAAAATGATGATAATGATGATGATGCTTATTATTATTATTATTATTATTATTATTAAATGTAGTATGTGTGTGATATGTTAACTTTTTTTAAATAACAGTGGTATTGATGTAAATAAATTCGGCAAACCTGAAACCCTTTCTGTCTTATGACACACAGACACAGACACACACACACACACACACACACACAGAGACTACACCTTGATGACAAATAAAAGACAGCGAGCTTTGATGCTGATGACTAGAAGAAAGAGAAAGACAGAAATACAAACACTGCATTCATGTACGAGGTGTGGTATGTGTATTTATGTGTGTGTGTGTGCGCGAGTGAAGGTGTCAGGCTCACTAAAGCAGATTCTTGACAGATCAGACCTGCTCTTTATCCACAAGCAGCTGCCGCGGCACGCTAACTGCTAATGGGCTGTTTGATCTGAACACATCTGAACGGGAAAAACCCTGCCTCATTTTATCCTCTGTCTCTCCCTCGTGTTCTCTCGCTTCATCTCTACAGCATGGTTTTAATGACCTCTCCACTCCAGATCCTGACCAGCCTACACTCAAGCTTCAATTTAGTGTGCTTTATATATATATATCCATAGTCTCCATCTGAATAGTCTATCATCATAAGACTTTTAAACCCAAACACTGCATAGAGTCATGTCTCGTGTCTCACACAGCACACTGCTGCTGCATTACATATAACATAAATGCACAGAGTTTGACAAATGCCAGGTGATGGTTAATAAGAAAATAATATAACCTGTCTATTTGTAATGGCAGATGTGTCTAAATTATTACAGGCAGTCTCTGAGGGGAGGCCATACTGTAGATCTAAAAAAAAAAAGGAGTGAAAAAAAAACAGCTGTTGCGCATGCACACTACTGTCATATCACACACGTTCTGAGAGAGAGAGAGAGAGAGAGAGAAACAGCAGCTGCTACACTGTGTCTAGAACTACAGGGTGGGTGAAAAGTAACTAGGCATTAAAGATTGGTAATAAAGTCCACATTTCTAATATAAATTTATAAAAAACTAATTGTACATGTACTGTACTTTATTATATACGGTAGGAAAAGAAAAGCAAATCTTCAACATGGGCATGGGTGGGATCAACCAGTTTCCTTAATGCAGAATCTTCTGAAGGAATTCTTTTGGGATGCTGCTCACAACCTTCTGAATCCGTGCCTCCAGTGGGCGAGGTTTTGTCCTGTACACCTCCTCCTTTGCGTAGTCCCACAGGAAAATAATCACATGGAGGTCTGTGTCGCCCCAGCCGACGTCGTGGGAAATGCTGGTCTAACCACGCACGCACAGTACGAGCAAAATGGAGTGGGACACCGTGGGTGGTGCTCCAGTGACACTACAAGTTCTATTGCCTAGTTCATTTTCAACAAACCTATAGAAGTTTTATGTTCCTATTGCCACTCAGTTCCTTTACTAAAGATCCTGAAGTCAAATTTCATAATTGCTTAATAAAAGAAAAAACATTAATCATAAGAAATACATATCTTTATAATCAACTGTAACAGTAAACTAATCTGTCCCGAAAAAAACAAACAAACAAACAAAAAAAAAACATCTGACTCAGGGTCTTGATATAAGTCTGATGTGCTTCTTAGAAATGTGTGGACACACCACACACAGCTCTACTAACTCACACAGACTTGCTTACTCATCAGCCTGCTATATCCTGTTTCACCACAACATCTCTGTCAGTAGTGCAGATCACAGGTTTATATTAAATGTGCTGGCTTGAAGATGGCGGCATCGTTTCCAGAGCAGCAGCTTGTTCATGTGGACTTGTATATTGGACACATCAAATAATCTAAACCTGATGATTTACTCATTCAAAGTATCAATCTGGTCAGGTTCTCTCCGTGGAAACTTCTTAGGAGTCTTTGAAACAGTCAGAGGTGACACCTTTAACTAATCAGTTTTTTTCAAAACTGTAAAGTCTTTTGGATCAAGGAATTTCCCCTTTAAGGTTTCCCAGTAACAGAATGAGAAGCAATTTTTTAAAAATGTCTTTAAAAAAAAAAAAAGAAGTTGTTTCTGAGTGATGCAACCAAGAAGCATTGTGGACTGAATACATGGTAATGGTTTATATACATCACAGCATGTTAGCCCTTACTACACTTTGCAGATTTTCCACAATGTTAAACTTTATAATTTTTTTTTCAATTTTATTATTATTATTTGTAGTGGTAGAAGTGGTCAGTGTTTCCCACGTATGCGGTATCAAAAAGCTTTAAGACTAGTTTTGTAACATGCCAACAGAGGAGCACCGACCTTCATAAGTCATTGTGTTAAAAGACAAATCGGGAGCTGTTTGACTGGAGCCGTTCTTACCACATAGCGTCTGCGGTCACTTTGTGGACAGCAAGTTAGAACAACGAGTGAACGTAAAATTCAGCATAAAACGGCCTGCGAAAAACTGTACGATCCCTGACCGCAATGCATCCAATGTCACCGAGCTCTCCAACAACATGATCTCACTTTCGCACCCACCCCACCTGCCAGATTTGCCTTTTGATCCAGTCCCAAAGATGAAGATCCAGCTCAAAGGGTGCCGTTTTGACATCATTGCGAATTGTAGAAGTTGCTTGACAAGCTTGGAGAAGGACATATTCCAGAAGTGGAACGCTGGGAGTGTACAGTAGTTACCCTGTGCAAGAGTACTATTTTAAAAGTGATAGTGTGTAAACATAAATTAATAAAAAACTTTATTGTAAAGAGAGCTAATCTCATAACTTTTTGGTACCACCTGGGGTATTTTGGCCCCGCCTTTTTAAAAAATCCTTCCAGGATTACATTCAAATTAAATTTAGGCATTTGCCAGACGTTCTTATCCAAAGCGACTTTAAAGATTCCGTTATTGGATAGATACTTACACTGGGTTACTAGGTTGCTAACTAAAGCGACATCAGTCAAACACAGGTGAGAAAGGGATTTTTTTGGAGGGTTAGTCCAAGTACTGAAGAAACAAATATGTCTTGAACTAGTAGCGGACAGTTCCCTCTCGCTAACGCTCCTGTGCTATCGCGAGCAGTGTACTGAGAGGCAGTAAATGCAGAGTTTGACAGCTCATACAAAAGTCCTGCTGGTGTGTGGTGACGGAGGAGGCTTCAGACATCAAACTGTGCGTTTTGGTTTTCAAACACTGGATGGACTGTAATGCTGACTACGCACTAGGCCTCCTCTCCTGCATCAGCGTCTGCAACACAAATCTCCGGAGTGAAGCTCCAAAATCTAGTGGAAAGCCTTCTGAGAGGAGCGGAGGTTATTATAATGGCAAATCATGGACTAAAATCTAAAACGAGACATTCAACAAGCACAAACAAGAGTTATTTAAGAGTATTTTTTAATATATGCACTTAACTCATTATTGTCATCGTTAGTATTTATTCTTAGTATTGTTATCCTCTACCTCGAATAAAATAAACACCATCACCACTTCTGCTTGTGACAGGTCACTCCATTTCTAGGAGTTTAATCATCCTAACGATACATATGTATGTGCGCATCGACTGCCTACACACCCACACACACACACACACACACACACACACACACACACACACACACACACACACACACACACTCATACACACATCATTAGCATCCAAACATATCACAACACCCTAACGTGCTAATTATCATATGCACATAGCATCAGCCTGAAAGACACCTGAACACACTGAATGTTGATGCATCACACACACCTGCCCACACACTCCGACGCCAACGTTCAAACACCTTCCAGTATAAAACAGACAGAATCATTTGCACCGTTGCTGCAAATTTGCCTCCTTTCACACTGCGCTCATGTAGGATGCCAGTGTACGTGCCACTTTTTTAAAAACTCGTTGTGTGTGAGAGTGTGTGTGTGTGTGTGTGTGTGTGTGTATGTGTGTGTGTTTATCTACCCTTTAATTGAGTCTATGTTTCAGGTTTCAGAAAATATGAATATTGGTAAGTTGTTTTATTGTGACCAACCCAACCGTGATCAAAGCTGCCTATTAAAGAAAGTGTAATAGAAGTGTGCATGTTTGTGTATTTGTGTGTGTGTGTGTGTGTGTGGGAGGGGAGAGAAAAAGAGCGAGTGAGAGACTGTCTGAGAGCCCTCAGATTGATTTGTGGCTCTCATCACCTTGTGGAATGTTAGCAAAGGAAGGAGAGCAGGATGAGAAGAAGCAACAGGTGAAAAAAGAGAGCGGTGGCTTTAAGGCACATCACACACACACACACACACACACACACATACACAATGACGCGGGCCTTTTTAAAATGGAGCCCTTAACAAGGGGCAATTAACACGTTAACATGCAACAGGGAGACGAAAACTCTGAAAGACAAGCAGCCAAATGGAGGAGAGGAGTGATAAGCATCTCACAGCAAATCACCACCCGTGTAAGAAGGAAAGGAAGAGGGGAAAAAAAAGGAAAAGAAAAGCAAGACAGGAAAGAGGGGGGAAAAAACGTGTGAATTGCCTCTTTTTCACAGCCAAAAATAACCCGGTAAACATCTCGAGTGGAACTGCTGTAACACAAACACTAAATATGAAGGAAAGTCTCAAACACTGTCAAATCGCCTGTTTAACACAAGCGTGCGTTTAGGGAACGAAACCAAAGCAGACGATTCGGCGGCTTTATTCAGAGCATTTCGCCTCGACTGAAGCAGCTAAGTCAATGTGTATATATTCACACGCCCCGAAACTGTCTCAATATAGCGTAATGTACCAGGCGTACGCTGAGAAATGAAGCTGAAGCTGCTTTTAATCTTAAATGCTGTTAACAGCTTGCTCATTACCCCATGAGCTTGAAACCCAATGTAAAAGAATATGTTCAGATTTGGCATGCTGTGTGTGTGTGTGTGTGTGTGTGTGTGTGTGTGTGCACAAAGTTTAGCTCCTATATACAGATCCTAGAGAACGGGTTTCATTTTATCATTTCTGATTCGCCTCAAAAGTTGATGAGCAAACACGACTCAATGGTGAGTAACGAGGTGTGTGAGTGTGTATGTGTGCTATATAAGTTCATATAACAAGAAATAGTATAAAGTATAAAAAGTTTAAGCTGCAAATAAACATAACTTTGCAAAAACAACAGCATACTGTGTGTATCATGACTCGATCAGGTGACATAATGTACGGTACATTAATATAAGAAACTCCTCAAGCTGCCTTGGTTACATCATCATAAACGTAACTCTGTGTGTGGGGGCTCGTGAGTGGGGCAACGTTAAAGCCATTTGATCAGATAAGTCTGAATCCCGTCTGACAATGGACACATTTTAACACGCTTTCTTTTTCACTATCTTTTGTCCATTAAAGTGGCACAAACCAGTCCCAGGAGTCTTTGAGCTCATGTATGCTGAAGAGGACATCCTGCACTTTCCTGTGTGTTATGCTGTCAAATGAGGCAGCCTGAGAGGCTTAAAAACACACACACACACACACACACACACACACACACACACACACACACAGAGGTTGGCTTTATGCGTCTCTGAGGAAGCACGTGTTTGCTCCATGCTCTGGTAGTTAGTGAAAGACTCTGGTACCACCCACGTGAGGATGGGTTCCCTTTTGAGTCCTATAAAACAAAATTTTAGCTAATATGAGTAATGTGTCCTAAATATTTATTCATTCATTCATCTTCTATATCGCTTATCCTATACAGGCATAACACAGACCTGAGTAGGAACCTGGACCTGGACCCTGTATTTATTTTTTTTATTATTTATTTATTACTATAGGATTGCAAGAAGACAAATAAATATAAAAACATATTTCTTAACATTTTCCAGACAGTACAAGCCTAAACAATACTGGTTAAATTGTACTTTTTTATTGTTTAAGCATTTATTTCTAGACGGAAGCTTATTTTTGTAAGAGAGGCTTAATAATAATAATAAAATGTCTATCAATGTAACAATCTTACAATCATTTTTTTTTCACTACATAAGATAATGCTAGGGTAAAAAAATATTCGGAAATGCATAGTAATAAAATACACTAAATAAATGTGACTTTATTGAAAATAATTCCTAACCAAAAATCCTCTCAATTCAGCATCTAAAAGGGTGTATATGTAAACACCTTGATATATTTTTTTAAAGCACTAATGTACTATTATCACTATAGAATTTTTGTCTTTCAAAAGGTACTTAAAAATTCACCTGTGTTACTGAAGTCACTAAATCATTTGATCAAGTTTTGAAACCAGACTCGAAGTGGTGTGTGTGTGTGTGTGTGTGTGTGTGTGTGTGTGTGTGTGTGTGTGTGTGTGTGTGTGGGTGTGTGTTTGTGTGTGTGTGTGTGTGAGGGGGGGTTTGCATGTTCTCCCCCATGTTTAATGGGACTCCTCCAGGCGCTCTGGAGTCTGAGAATGAGTGGGTGAGTGGTTTGATTGGTCATTACTAATGATATGCTTTTCATCAGGTCCATCAGGTGTGGCATGAATAGTGGAGACAGCAGCCAACATATGACTGTACTGAGACATTACAAGGCTGTGATATAATTAGCATTATCACACATAAACAAGACCTTTGGACAGATTTAAATAGAAATTCCTTTAAAGATTTAAATGAAAATAAATTTAGAAATATATTTTTTAACATATGCGCTTAACCCAGTATTTTCATCCTTAGTACTTATCCTAATTATCCTCATAATAATAAAGATCCTAATGATAATAAAGATATAAATCCCTTTTCAAGTTCCATTTTTTCACACTTCAGCGAGGCACAAAGGCTGGTGAGGAATCTTTTCATGTCCCCGAATGAGGACTCATTGGTTACTTGTGCCCTACAAAGTTCACAGTTTCCTTTAGACTGATCACTTTCAACCCCTGTGGTTTGGAATCGCACTTAACATGGCTGAACCCTGACCCTGTGCAGTGTACTGCGTAGAATACCTCAGGCCGATCTGAACGCAACCAATGAAAGCCATTTGCCCTTTTTGCACAGACTGTGGAATACTTTTAAAGAAATTTATAACAATTTACATTACCTAAAATCAAATCTCAATTCTAAATCAAAAACTGTCCGGTCCATTTAATTAATTTAATTGATCAAGATTAGTGTAATTCAGTTAAATCAAACAGCTTAAGGTTTAAGATTGGAAATAAAACATCCACCTGCCTCTAATCTCTGATCGCCTGGGTTTGTGGCACATCTTTCATACTAGTTATTAATTTATTTACTTACTTAACTTTTGTTGATGTGGATTATTTTTCATTCACTATTATTCAAAGAAAGAAGGACCAGTGTCCACATTAACAAAAAAGAAAAACAAAATCAATCATTATGCCTCCATGCCTTGTGCAATACACTTCACTTTTAATAATTGAGTTTTAAATATTTTATTTTAAAATGTAATTTAAACCTTAGACATTGCTAATGGTCTTTCATTTTAGACCCTGAGCCAAAGTTCCTGTTTTATAAGTTCTGAAAAATATAAAAATGTGATCAAAATGATGTCTTCCTTTTTTTGCTGATGATCCGATCTACTATTTCATCACAGCAATTTTTATTTAAAGTTCTGATCTGCTTTTCTGCCCATATATTAAAAAAGAAATGCCTACATTTACAGCATCACTTTAATAATTTCCTGCGTGAGGGTCTCCAGTCCTTCTAGTGCCTCGTCGTCATTTCCTTCTCATGTCTGAACACCGATGTGCACAATTTCTGAATGAAATCCTTACTATGCACATTAACCTTACTGCACAGCACATGTAATAAAAAACGCATGAGTTCTCGGTAGCCTGTCCGGTAATAAACACTACAGAAACGCAGTAATATCATAAAGGACTATCTCTCTTCATCTTTCTAGGATTTCTCCAGCCACAGCTTTAAAATAAAAATAAAAATAGAAAAGAGAGCGTTATTATGCAGTTTGGACATTTGAGAGATTTGGCTATATCCCAAACCCCTGCAAGAGGCCAAATCTCGAGCTTTAGCAGGTGCATGTGGGACGCTCTCATTATTCACTGCAGTGCTGAAATAATGCATCTCCTGCTCAGAACTCTGCTGAACCCAACACCGTAAATCAAACACAGGTTATACTGAGCAATAAAAGATAACTTTTGTGACAGGGAATTATATTAATTCTGGCAAGATGGAACAATATGATTTCGGACAGGATGTTTATTTATTTATTTATTTTTTTGCTAGGAGAATGGACTGAGACTTAAATAAGCAATAAAGTCTGGATAAGAAAGTTTTACAAAAGCTTTAAGGCAAGGTTATGTTCTCTCTCTCTCTCTCTCTCTCTCTTCCTCCTGATTTCTCAGATTCAACTGCATGATCATTTTGATGGCTCTGTCTTGTCAGCTGTCAAACATAAAGATTGATTTCAAAGCCGGCTAATTTTTCATAAGTGACAAGACCCCATTTTATCGACACTAACCACAAGATTCAAATTTAGTTTTCAGGTTCTGGAGTCAGAAATGTAAAGAGGCATGAAGAGACTGGAATATTCATATCATGATCACCCTTGATCACACTCCATGCAAAAAGAAACAATGAAGTAAAAGATAACAATGAATAAAATGCTATGTAGATACATTCCTTCCCAACCAGTCCTGTAAAACACTATTTTACAACGCTTCACAAGCCAACGCTGATGTCATTCTGGTTATCTCCCTGCTTTTTCTATACTTTTCAGACATACAGTATGAAACCAGTGGATGGAACGGCCGGCCGAAGAGACGGACACTGTTCTGATCCTGCAAAGAAGCTGTGAGATGCAGGACGGTGCAGAAATGCAGCACACAAACAAACCCCACACAAATAATGGAAGCAGAAAGACAAAAGTGTTTTTTTTGTTTTTTGGAAAGTGGAAATGGACTCGTACCTGATGGCACCCGTGCAGGTTCGAGTCACGACCGTATGAGTACGACGCTCTTTCTGTTTTACCTGTTTGAAGAGAGAGGGAGAGTCATTAGTCAGTGATTTAACACCTGCAGCTGGGAAACACAACATTTCACATACACACACATGTACACGTACACCAAGCTTTGTCAAAGTCCCTCAGTGGAGGCACCTAATTATATATGAACACATGCTGCATTTAGATTTACCATACTGCCCTTGGATTGCAGCCAGGCGCTCTGAGGTCAGGACCGAATGCGGCGGCGGATTTGTATCGAGAGAAAAGATGTTGCGCTGTTTTAAACCGCTTAAGTGCTCTTTGTGTTTTGCCTGAATAGGTATCATGGGTTATTGTCCACTGTGTCCGCATAAAAGAATAATACTAATTTTATTATTCTTCAGGATAATTCTCTAATCTTTTAGCTTAAATATAAATGATTAAAACCAATATTATAAAGCATGATAACAATATAACAATTACGATAATCAATCATAGTACCCTTTTTTTTTTTTTTTTTTACTTAGTGCTGTCTCTCTATGTGAGCGTCTCAGAGATAGTACTTATGTAAGGGAAAATAATCCTTTATCATTATCTTCTCAGCTGAACAGCTTATTTAAAAAACACCTTTGTGATGATAGAATTTATTCCTGTATTTGCTATTTACTTGGCATGCACTGTAAAAAAAAATATATATCATCTGTCTCTTAATTTATTTGAGTCACGCAGAAGTTTCCCTACGAGGGCATCTTCAGTACACGAATGAAAACCTCTTATTACGTAAAAACCAAGGATTTAGGGGTAAAGTCGAAGGTAAAGCAGTCTTACATTTTTAGACATTTCAGATTATTCCCAAAGCTCACTCTTTAAGACAGAGTTTTCTCTGCGCCTCTTTCACTATACTGAAATAAATTACGCTATTAATAATAATAATAATAATAACAAAATAAACCGCAGAAAAGCAAACGAAACCTCTGCACACCAGTCTGAGCATCCAGCTGCAGATGATCTCTGTCATTAGCATGTGTTATGTTCAGCCGTGGATGTAATACGTTTTCACAAAACTGCTGACGTGGAGAAAAAAAAAACGAGTTGTGTTTCTGCTTGTCGTTCCTATCCTCCATTTCATGTGTTGAAAAAAATAGGGATTATTTGATATTTTATTGCTTTATCATATCCACCCAGGTGTGTACTGATTTTAAGATGTGCAAAAAAAACAAAAAAAAAAGGCTGGAGTCACCAAATTTAAGGTGAAAATCAGCCTGAATGGTCTCTGAGATGTGTAATTAAGGCTAGAGGGGATCCACGGCGGTGAGATGTTCTGCGGCTTTTGTGCCAAGCTGAGATCGAGGAGGCAGAATTAACACGGAAATGGCACCTTATCAGTCCCTCTGAAGGTGCCATTCATAATCGTCTTTCACACACTCCTCGACCAGCCAGAACTTACACAGTGCCAGACTTCGGGTGTACTCCGTGTGTCTGTGTGTGTGTGTGTGTGTGTGTGCGTGTGAGAGTGTAGGGGAGAAAAATATCTTAAAGACAATGTCATGAGTAGAATAATTTAATAATCATACACATGATTAAAAAATATTGTAGAACTAAACATTCTACAAAGAGATTTAAACTTTAAAAATGAATTAAACAAAGTTTTCTAATTCATTTATTTATGAAACATTTAGGAGCCAACGTGCCACAAATCTAGCTTTATTTAAATTGTTGTTTTCTATGTACATGTATATGTTTTACCCTAGGGAAGTAAACGGCCTAAAATAAGACGCCAATATACTTAAAACTATTACAATTAAATTAAAGTTAGCTATATTTATATGTTAACATTCAAAAAGGACAGCAAAACACAAAAATATGGAACAACTCCAACATCCTTCTCTTTTAATCCTGCTTAATAATTAATGCATGTTTCACTCTGCTTCTGCTTTTGTGACATTTGCAAATTCAAAATTTAAATGAATGTAATTTCATGTTTCTTTTCTTTCCTCACACACACACACACACACACACCAAAAAAGATCTATCTGATTTTTATCCTTGATAAAAAAAAAACTTCATCACATGTTACAAGACTGGTAGGAATTCAGCGATAAAATAACATTGGATTTTTAACTTTTTATAGTTAATGATATTTAGAACAAAAGCTGTCCAATATTTTCCTTAATATGAACACAAACAACCGAGTTTACATTAACATTCGAAACGCCAAGATACGCCCGTAATTTTGTTGTGTTAAAGCGAGTTAATCCCAAGCGCATCAGCTTTTTGCCAACTGGCAAGCCGATGCTTCAGACAGCGCTCGTATAGGAACCATATTCATACTAATTACTAATTAAAACCAAATCAAAGAAAAAACAATTAATTTAATAAATTATTGAAAAAAAATATATATAGGCATCTGTAAAGTTTTTTTGTTGTTTGTTTTTTTCCCTCATAGCGAAACCTAAATAAATAAATAAGCAGAGAGCGCGTGTGGGTAGATGGCTCAGACATCTTAAGTGGTGATTGATTAAAAAATAACAGCCGTGTCACATTCAGTATATCGGAAAGCCTTTACATCACAGGAAGTGACCTGGGGCAAACAGCATGGCGGATTTTCTTCTTTGTTTGAAAGACAGACGGAGGAAAAAAAGAGAGGAAAATATAGATATATATATAGAGAAAGGTGTATTAAAAGTATTTCTATCCAGTCTAATGCAGTTTTTGCCATTTTTTGATCGAACACAAATGAGTCGATTCGTTTATCTCACAGCTCTCCGCAGTTTTATTATAACACACAATGATGAGTATAACCTGTAAATAATACCATGACAATAAATGTGTTTATTCGCACATGCCGCTGGAGCATCACAGGCCAGATATCAGACAGTTGGCACTTCACTGACAGAAAATGGTTTCCGTGAAGGAAAAAGGCAAGGTAGCATTTTTTTTATTTCGATCAACCCCCACTAAACCCCCCAACACCACCACCCTTTTCTCCTTTGAATAAGACGAGCCAAAACGTGTTGGCAACTCCCGAAAGAGCGAGTGATGAAGTGAACTTGGCACGCTGGCACACTGAGAGAGTCCTGATTGGTCAGGGTCGGGGGGAGGGGGGGGTGCATTTGAGGTGGGCGTTGGGCGTAATCTCGTGCCAAGTTCAGTACTAAAGGCACATTTAAAAATTCACAACATTTATATTTAATTATTAATTCATTTGTTTGTTTCTTTGCTTGTTGGATTGGGTGAACAAATAAATGTACGAAACAAAGGACAGTTTATTTATTTATTAATTTACTCATTCATTCACTCATTTATTGAGGGAGTATGAGGGTAAGACCCTGTTAGTCTGTTCCAACTCAGAACAAGCTTGATAATGATTTCTGTTCATTGAGTGACACTCTTTCAGTCCAAAACAAGCTAACCCATGACATACAGAAAGGGAAAAAAAGAAGAAGGAGGAGAAGAAGAAAAAGGAAAAAAAGAATTCACCAAGCAATTCAAATATAAGTAAATTGAATAACATTGGATACGTTTTAGTTAATGATATTAAGGACAAAACTGATCCAATATTTTCCTTAATTTAAGGACAAACAACTAAGCTTACATTAGATAGATAGATAGATAGATAGATAGATAGATAGACATATTGAATATGCTAATTGAAATAATGGGGGGAGAAAGACAGAAAGAGAGAGACAGAGGGAGACAGAGAGAAAGAGAGACCAAGTCACACAGATATGAATCAATCATAGTAATACAATGGTTTCCATGACATCAACAGGAATATTTCCAGAACTCAAGTTTAACAAGAACACACACACACACACACACACACACACACACACACACCAAAATCCACAATTATATAATGGTCTCGTTGGGAGCAAAATACATTTGCCCCCTTGTCTGAGCAGGAGAACCTATAAATTATAAACCAAATAATAAAAGTAGCGTCATGACCCTTTATTATTTTTTCTCCGATTTGATATGCTGCTCTGTACTCTGTACTTTTTTTGGTTTAAGCGATTGATAGCCAATAGCTGCTTGAGATGCAACAAATTAAAATTCAGCCGAGGACGTTCGAGAGCTGTGCACTTGTTAAGTTCTTTTGAATGCGCTTGATTACATTCTAGGCAGGCATCCTGATGCGAAACAGCTCCCCATTAAACCCTCCCTACACCCTCTACCCCGTCGCAAATCAATAAAAAAACAAACACACTCACACACACACGCACGCACGCACATCGAGCCCTGACGCTCACCTTAGCCGCTAACCAGATGGAGGTACCTTCGCTGAAAACAGAGCGCATGTATGTGCTACACCGAGTGATGTAGAAAAGAGAAAGCACCTGAGTTTCTCTCTCTGGATGCCACTCTGTCGCTCTGTGTTCACAATCAATTGTTTTTACATTTGCACATGGATTTATTTATTTGTTTCTCGCTAATTTGACACCATCGCTCAGATAAGAATATAACTTCTCCTTTGTCGTATAATTCTGATAGAGAGACGGCACTTGGAAGAATCGTCTTACGGCGCAATTTGTGTATTTGTGAATGTGTTTGTTTGTGAGAAACCCCAGTCGCTGAAATGCAGCAGCCACTGCGGTGTTTTTTCTTGGCACGGTGACAGCATTGTTGGTGCCAAGCCCTATGGCGAGAAGTACTAAAAGACGCATAAGGATGGCATTAGAGCTCAAATCGTATCCTCTCGTTCACTGTGTGCAGTTTGCCAGAGCACAATCCAAATTTTGTCTTCGTTTTTATTTTTTTTATGGGAGTGGGGGGTGGATTGTGGATTTGGTTTTGCTCGTTTGCACTCTTTCTTTTCATCTATCGATCCCTTCGCGATGTCCCCTCCACTTACAGTGGCCTCCACCTGTGAATTTACTCGAAAAATGTTGATTTCTTTGATTTGCTTTTTGTTTCCACGTGCTTTCTTTGTCTGTTTTTGGCAGTTTATCGTGTAAACCAAAGACAAAGGACCGCCGTGCTTTTATTTCAACGTTCCCTTTTGTTGGATGGATTTAGAGTGCGATCTACAATACCTGACATGCACAAAGCAGAGAAAAACAGAACAAGGCTTTTCCGTTTGTGTGTGTGTGTGTGTGTGTGTGTGTGTGTGTTTTAGACAACTCTAAAACCTAAACAAACGAACAATGCTCTTCATTGTGCTTCAAACATAAAAAACACGACACACAAAAAGCCTGCTAAAACAACAGCGCTAACTACTTACGGCAGTAAAATCTCAACAAAGAAAAGAAAGCTGTATGAAATCGCAAATACTATTTAGCTTTGCATTCAACAAAAGAAGCATGCCTCGCTGAAATCTCACTTTAACTGTTTGTGCTTTGGGATGACAAAGATCTTCGGATTGTATTAGAGCAGATTAAAAAAGAAGAAGAAGAAGAAGAAGAAAAAAAAAACACTGGTAGGGAATTGTAATTGAGCGCTTAAAAACAGCTAAGTGGATTCACCAAAGCCTGGTTGAGTCCTCCGTAACCTCAGCGAGGACTTTCTTTTGGCTTTCAACACGCTTAGACAAGCTTTAGCATACAGTATGTAAGCTTTTGTCAAATACAACAATAGCAACAAGATAAATTCAAGATTAAAGCATATATTTCACAAACCTCTTTAAAACTTAAACGGTTAACCTAAAAGATCCTATATAAACAGGTATAGCTGAATAATAATAGCTATACGAGTTATAAATGAGATGTGATGGCAGGTTTTTAGAGAAAAGATTTTACAAGGCCCGTCGATTTCCCGATGAGGTCTTGGTTGTGCAACAAAAACATGACATACATGTTTAAAAGCTGGAGGCGAAGTGGAGTTAAACAGAGCACTCAGTGAGACCTTTCATTATTTAATCAGGACTAACTCTATGATTTTAACTGATGCTGACACAGCGGTGACTTACATCAAATAAAGTGCAGACACCACACATACAGTACACACGCCACTGTGATGGAATTATGAAAGCAAGGAGTCCTGACTTTACACAGAAAAGGGAAAGAGAGACTTGGCCTTTTTAATCAAAATCTTTCTTTAACCTGAAATTACTTCAAAAAGCCGTGAATTTAAATCTCATAAATTAAACAATGACACAGGACTATTTTTAGGCAAGAGCAAACGAAAGCTGCAGAAATGTCAGAAAACATCAAGAGAACTGTCGCCTGAAATGATACACAAGACTAATCGATGCATTTTCTTTAATCTGTAGTCAAGGAAATGATATTCAGCAAATACTGTAAATCCTGAGTAAATGTACAATAAAACTAATTTTTGTTGAGAGAGCGAGAAAGAGCGAGAGAGAGAGAGAGAGAGAGGGTCTGTGTTGTGTAACACTAATGCAATTGATGGCTGCTGCTGTGGAGTGACACTGTATGAGGTAATGCCACGGGGCAGGAGAAATATCACACACACACACACACACACACACACACACACACACACACACACACACACACCGCTGCATTCCTTTCACTTGTGTTTTTTCTTCACTTCAACTTGGTAAGTTGCATTAACCATATGCCTTTACAATACCCACACTCCTCCCCTCAATCCAGTGCAAAAAAAAATAAATCTGATTATACAAGATGCAGACAGATCCATAATCAGAATTCAGCACACCAGCAATATAGCTGTCTTCTATTTAGAAAAAAAAGTAAGTGTATTACATACCGTATAGCTGTTGTATTAAATCATTTTTAATCAAAACTGACATAGAAAACCTCTAAGTGATGTCATCTTGCCCATGACAATTTTTTTACCCCGTATAATTCTGTTAATACTGTGTGTTCATGTACAGTCCCCATAAAAGCACACTACTGTGTGTGTGTGTGTGTGTGTGTGTGTGTGTGTGTGAGAGAGAGTGTGAAGTCATATGACTCCGCCCTGTCCAGTCTGCAACATAGAGATGAACTCATTGATTAAAAGTAAAAAAAAAAAAAAAACTTTAATAATTGAGAATATTTACAGTACAAACCTTGTCTTAATCAAAAGGTTCAGTTTGGCAGAAGCGCCCTATCCAAAGTGAGCCAAAAGTAACAGCAACTGGGTTGTGCTGGGGTTTGAACCTGGGACTTTCTAATGCAGAGTCTAATACCGTTAACACTAAGCTACCCCACGATTATTTAAATGTAAGGTCTAAAATAAAATAAAAAGATTAAGATTTAAAAAAAAAAATTTCAACACACATCAATTTGCAATTTCCAATAATAATAATAATAATAATAATAATAATATTCTTATATTAATGTAGAACTCTGTGAGAGAGAAAGAGAGATAGAAAGAAAGAGAGAGAGAGAGAGAGAGAGAGAGAGATGTGCATCTGCTGATACTGAGTCGTCTGTCCAACACCTGTTTGAGAAAAATTTAAGAGACAAAGATGAGATAAAAGCAATTACTGGAAGAGCATCTCTCTCTCTCTCTCTCTCTCTCTCTGTCTGTCTGTCTGACTCTCTTTCTCTGTATCTCTGTTTGTCATACACACAAACACATAATAAATATCAATTGTTATAGTCACCTCTTGTCATCTCTCACATGTGATGAGGATGCTTTGGGGTCGTGACATTTACAGGAAACAAGCGAGCCAGGACTGTTTCGAATCCTCTCCTCTCCTTTAATCTGCTACATCTCTATTGTATGAGTGATTACAACAGACAACGCTTTTCACGAAACCCGTTTACTCCCAAATCCTTAACAATGGAGGTGTAAATTCCGTCAGTAAACATTTATGTAAAACATGAAACAATTTAAGTAAAACACTTCCTTGATGCCTCGAGTCAAAGGTATGTGTAAATTAAGCTCTGAGTCGGTGTAATTTATGTCTAGTTTTGCATAACGTACGTGGGCGTGATCACATATGGACGCCACCGATTGCTGTGAAGGTGTTAGAGGTATACATATGTGACAATAACTCCAGTGACAGAGACTGACAGATACAAAATGTACAGTATTGATGCAGATTAGGATGCAAGTCTGGTGACAACTGTGGCTAATAATGTAAAAATAATTAGTGTGGGCTTATTATAAAATTTTGTCCATTCAGCTCTTGATGATTAAAAGTGTAAAAAAAAAAAAAAAAAAGCCGTAGCATATTAAATATTTGCGATGTGCAGTAAGGAAAAGATGCACCTACATTAGGAAGATTTGATATTTAAAGCATTTCTCTCACCTCCTACCCATAGTTTCCCATTCAAGCCTTGCCAGGAGCTGCATTTTGGCACAATGCTGTCTCTAAATTGGCACCACGAGTGTATGAGTGTGTGTGTGTGTGTGGACAGCTAACAACCTCCAAACCACTCCCCAACATTTTTTGTTACTGACTTCTGTGCAGTCAAAGATATTAAGAAATTGAAAAAGTTTTCTTGTGCGATTTTTAATTGAGAGCATAAAAGAGCTCAAACACACATTTAAAGATATTATATTTTTTGGTATATTGTTTAAATACACGAGCTAGCATCTTTAAAAGTAACTTTAATAATAATAATAATAATAATAAATAAACAAAAAGAAAAATATAGTTACATTTTTAAATAAACTGAGCAAAATATTATAGATTCATAAAGAAAGATTAACTATATAATTAGACATTTCCTCATCCACACAGAACTAAAACAACCGTCTTAATGCTGAATTTTCCCACCATGTATGCACGTGTATATGTGTGTGTGTGTGTATGTGTGTATGCGTGTGTGTGTGTGTGTGTGTGTGTTCACTTATCCAAAGGACCCTAATAGATGCACACCCCCACCTCCACCCCCTTAGTGCCTATAATTATGGAGATGCCGTGATGGCTTTGTGTGTGTGCGTGTGTGTGTGTGTGTGTGTTCATATGTATGTGCGTATGAGCAGGTGATGTGTCAGAAACAGCTGGGGAGACACAGTGCTGCAGCTGCTGAGGAGTCTGGGAAACCTGCACTGTCCAACACGCCACCAATCCACTCTTAACTACTGATCTCAGAACAGCCTCTATCCTCATAAAACACTCATGAAACATGGCTTCTTTTTTTTTAAATAAGTGTTTAGTTTCAAAACACACAAATGAAACACAGTCCTCTTGGTCCAAATACTGATCTCAGAACAGCTTTTATCCTCATTATCTGTCCTCTCTTAAATACTGATCTCAGAACAGCTTCTATCCATAACGCATTCATAACACACTTTTAAATCTTAACTACTGATATCAGAACAGTTTCTGTCCATATCAAATTTGACACCAAAAAGGGTCAAGCCATTGATTCCATTAGATTCCATTCAGGCATTATAAAATGAAGAGATAAAGGACAATGTTTTTTGTGTCGATTCTTTATATTGAAAATAATTTACTGCTTGTGTACGCGCGCACACACACACACACACACACACACACACACACACACACACACACACACACACACACACGTCAAGAATAATGACTTTAGCTTTGGAGTGTTTCAGCTGGCAGGGCAGCCAGTGGATATTTATAACCGCATGATATGAAACTGTAATTACCTTGCAATATTTTGTTGTTTTGTTAATGTTATATAACAAAACCCATGAGAGAACATTTGATTTTTCGACAGAACATGATTAAGGATTGTTGACAACCGTGATTAAAGCTGTGTGATTTTGTAAAATAAATAAAGGAGAAGAAAAAAAAACCTTCTCACATGCATATTTGTCAGATGGTCTGAATTCATCAAAACAGCTAGAGAAGACTCATCCTGCACATCTGAGCTTAGTCAGGACGCTCATAACTCACAAAAACGGAAATCCCTGTGACCTCTTATATAACTGAGTGCTTGATTCTCAACTAACCGTGAACTGAATGCCACAATAGATCACTGATACTGAATACATGGGATGTTAGTACTGGAAACGTCGCGTACGCTTTCGTATAGTCAGGCTAATCTAACTTCAGTGTCTTAGTCATGTGTATATTTATACATATGTGTATCTAGTTCTCAGGGATATAATGATAATGATAACGATAACGTCAATTATACACAGATTCAGCAAATCTAAAATACCTTATATACTGCATCGTTACTGGATAAGTCTTCAGTACACTGCGCTCTCAGGTAGTCTCTAAAACATCCCCTTCATTTGTTTTATATTCTGTATTGTGTGTACTTCTTTTAAACAGTATATTATGCTTACTATGCATTTGTGTTCACATTCACTAATACCTTTACCTGATATGGTACTGCTTATCCTTTCAGGATAGGTCGACGTCTTAAGGGGAACTGGCCATGCATCTCAGCACAGAGCGAGATGATGAAAGAAACAGAAAGCAAGAATTCGGTGAGAACACCCTCCAAAAGGCGTAAACGCTCCGAGCGAAACTCTGCTTCCAGGTCAATCCATTACGCTTGACAAGTTAAATGTTCCATGCTAGACCATATGGCAGGAGAGCAGCTCTGCAAATGCATTACAATTAAAGGCTTTGACTCAACTTCAAGTCTTTACCCATATCTCCCTTTCAATTCACCTCGCTTTTTGGGATTTTGATGTTTTCATCTTTCTCTCTCTCCTAATTTCCTTCTCTCCCAGTTCAATGTGCCGATTCCAGAAAGGTTTATTTACATGCTACATTTTTTTACGCAAATCTGTAAAGGCTTCAAGGTTGGACAAGGCGATAATAAACCTCTCTAAAATGTAGTCTCTCTAAAATGTAAGTAGAATCATATTGCTATAATAACAGAGAGTCAGAAGAGACAGGAAAGTTTTTTATGGGTAGACACATGTCTGCAAAGGAAGGGGGAGAACGAAACACGGAAACCGAGAGGACGACAACAAATGTCAGACAGTTAATAAAAAGAGGAAGAAAAAGAAAAGAAAGACAGATGACACAAGCGAGACAAACAGAGAAAGAGATGCAGGATGCAAAACACACAGATGGAGAGGGAGAGTGAGTAAGAGAGAGAGAGAGAGAATTGGGGGGGGGTGTTTAGGGTACAAGTGCAAGACAGCATCTCAGTATCACTGCTCCCACCTAATCAGATAATAGCAGGGTGCTCACACTAAAAATAATCACATGCAGGAGCTTTTTCAAGAAATGATGCACTAAGAGTGTGGGTGAGACTGAATGGTGACTTCCATTTTAGTATGCGTGCGTGCGTGCATGCTTTTGTGTGTGTGTGTGTGTGCGTGTGTGTGTGTGTGTAAAAGATGTGTCTTACAGCATTGTTTACTTCCGCTGATGAGTAGATGCCATTTACTGAATGAATTCCTCTACAGTAATTCTATTATATTATGACCATAATTTGATAACGAGGATTCGATGTAATTTACACACTAAGACGCGTAGTATTTAATAGAGAGAAAGACTGTTACATAACTAAACACTAAATAATCTCCTGCATCTGATATCCTTTGTCCCTCTTTTAAGCCTAATCATGAAGCTTTTCCATCATTTTTCAATCAACGACACGATATTGATGTAATTGTTATATACGTTTCTGTCACTTATAGTTAACAACACACCTTCGTTTCGCTTGTGTTTCTCAACAGAGTTAATCTGTGCTTGAGGATTGAAGCATATAACAACTCACAAAGATGTTAATATGTGATTCCAATGATAACGATTAATTGCTGTTTAGATTTTAACTGATAAAAATGTGTTTCCAGATAAGATTTGTATTCCATGTAGTGATTATCCTGGACAAAAGCCGGGCTTCTTAAATTTTTGCTAAAAACTTATTCGAAAAGTTGTGACCTTGTAATTCTTTCATGAACACCAGATTACTTTAAAATAAAACTGTTGCTCTAAAATATTTTCATTACACTGACCATTCATCAGCACGGACTGGCATACATGTGTGAGTGTTTCACATTTCCATAGCTGATGTGTGTGTACAAAAAAGGGACAGGGCTTTTTCACAGGTGGGTCTTAGTAAATTAATGTACATTTAAATAAGATTTAACACTCATTTTAAATAAAACCAAATAAAAAACATGTGGCTGTCACAAATGAATCAATGTATGAGAAACACTGGATTGTGGCGCTTGAACTTTATCCAATAAAACATAAACATTAACGATTGATTGTTAATTTGTAATGTTCGACAACTGATTAAGAAAACTGTGCAAAATTTGTAATCCTAATCATAACACAGACAAAACCTCTAAAACATGATCTGTTTTATATTCATTTTTATTTTTATCCAGTTTTTCTGTCACTGATATCGGTACGCTCACCAGACACACAGACACACCTGCTCTCTCATGCAGCTATCCAATCAGCCAATCATGATCGGTGCAATGCATAACACCACGCAGACGCAGATCGAGCGTTTTATCCCATGTTCACATCCAACATCAGTATGGAGAGAAAACATGGTCTGACGGACTTTAACCTTTAGCATGGCTGTTATACAGGGATGATAAAGCACTTTGCACTGATAAGAGAAGAATGATTGGACTCAAAACTTATATAATAATCACTTGAATTAAATTAAAAACGACTCTACAACCACGGTGACCAAAAGAACATCTCATCAGAATATACATCATGTCAAGGTTCAAGGTGGATGTGCTTGAGCAGCAGAAGGTCGCTGGGTTTCACTCCAGTCAGATATAAACATGAATTTGCAGTCACGAGCTCAATAACACTGAATATGGCTTGGTACAGTACTCACATGGTAGCTTTAATATTTGGCATCGGAAGAATCCACGTACCTAACATGCCTTGTGCTGAAGGTGGTGCTGTAATTGTGCTGGGAAGTATTCGTTGGATTTTTGATAACAATGTGCATCCCCTTATGACCACAGTTTACTCTTCTTATAAACTCTATGTCCAGCAGTGTCATCACTTATTATCAAATTATTTTATACCTTTTCCATGAACAGGACTTGAGTTCTGTGTACTCCAGTGGTTTTCTCATTCTGAATCCAGCAGAGCGCATTTGGCTTGTGATAGAAGTGATTTGCAGCATTATTGTGTGGCGCACAAAACTCCACAGATTATGTGAAAGAATCGTATCAACATGAGGCTTAACCTCAAAGAAATACCTTGTGTACTACACAGAATTAATAGTGTTCCTAACAAAATGGCTAGAAACTGTAAATGACTGTAAATGGACAAATGGCAAGTACAGTATAATGTACTGTACAATGGGGGGTTTTGGTTCCATGCAGGAAGGTAACACAGGCAGCACCAAATGTTCCTGTCTATCCTTGTGCTCTGTGTTAAAAGCTCTTGAATTGTTCTCAAATTCATTCAAAAACAATAAGTTTCAATAAACCGAGATCATTAAGTGATGGGGTAGATGAGACATGAGGAAAAGATAGATAATCAGGGACAGAATGTGTTAATAAAGAAAAGGTCAGAAATGGTAATGAATGGCTCTAACACCTCTTCGAGGCACCAGGGGATTGTGGGTAAAAACAGCAGCTGAACAGCTGGAGGAGGATAATGAGTGTAACACACACCTGACCCGCTTCGTTTTATGTGATGAACAAGAACATTATGCAACGCAACACACATATACACACATACACACACGTACTGTAGGTTTTTTGGCTGTATCTCTAGGGGAATACAAGAAGGTTGTTTGCAGAAGCCAGTAACTGGGACCACAGCAAAAAGGAAAAAGGTTCCATGTAGAACAAAATGAGGAGGATAAGAACTTTTAACTATTTATCTCTATGCATTTACTTTAATCTCTCTATTGCTTTTTTACCCGCCCCCCCCCGCCCCACACACACACTCTCTCTATCTTTTCTAACTTCCTCAATTTCACTCACTGTAGTTATGTTTGTATTTAACATTTAACACTTTTAATCATCCAAATGACTTTACATTCAGTGTAGTGATGATAGTGTGGGATTAAAAAGAAAAGACCCAAAGCTTTTGCAACCTTTGGCAAACTAGAGGGTTATAGAGAGTTAACCCAGGGCAGGAATTAGCTCTAATGTGGCACTCTGTGTACAGTATCCTGAGAATCCAAGTCATAATTGTTATTCACTAAACACAGGTTGAACAAGGACATTTTTTTGCAGGGAATATAGCAAAAATATCTTTTGATGAAAAGTTTGCGATATGTCATCAATGCATTTAGAATTGTTTTTCTCCTCAAACAATTTCTCATCTAAGTCCCAGAAAAGGTTCACTTGGTGGCCTGGTGGTCACCTTGTTAAGCAATTTGATTTTAAGGATGCTGGTCAACTGACCTAGCCATGTTTGTAACGTTCAGGTTTTAGTGTCGGGTCAGGTGTGTGTATTTGACACTGAAATTACCGGTTAATTTCCTGTATGAAAGATCAGCATGCAATGTTTGTTAACAACATAGCTACAAAACTGCATTTTATAAAGACAAGCAAATCAAAAGCATAAAAATGCTGGATATTTTAATAATCAGAAATGAGTGTGGCTGGGATTTGTGAAATAGAGCTTGTGTCTCACGTGTGTCCTACTTAGGACAATATTTAAAGATAAATGAGCTACTCAGACTCAAACCTCAAACCAATTAGCATCAGGGCCGCAACTACTGACTATTATATGACAGTCAAATAATCTGTTGACCATCAATACAAATAATTATTTATTCGACTATCCTGTAACGTCTTAGTGGCTCTTTTTAGCTCGCAACCTTTAAATTTAGCTTAAGGTTGTTTTAGTAACGTGCTAGCTAATAAAATAGACAATCATGCAGTGTGTGTGTTCATGTTGTGTGATTCACTTATAAAATGGTTCACTGAGAAAAACAGGAAATATAAAGTTGGCTCTGAGCAACACACAGACACTAATTAGTAGGGATAGAATCACCAGGGACCAGCTAATATATTATCACAAAGCCCAGGTGCCGATTTAATTTGTATTGTGATTCTGTAAGTATCATCATTTTATAAATATTCTGATTCAAATATATATATATATATATATAAATTTCATTACAATTCAAAACAAACCGAGCATATAATTTGCTCATATCACACACAGGACGCTGTACTGCATGGGCAAATTTTCACCTCATCCCCACTAATTGGCCACATTCTCCTTAGGTGTGTTGTTTCCCACTTGATTCTCACTCCCTTCACAAAGCACTGCTTAACCACACCTCCACTATCACAGCCTTTTTCGACAGTTTCTGGACAGGTAAGCATGACAATTGCTCATATATTAGAGGTTTTTGGTAATGAATGTGTTGGCATCGTGCTATTGTTTACTTTACTCCTTTCTACTTCAGGTTATACATCTATCAGGCACAACATTAAAAGCATTAACATTTGAACCTTCTAGGTTGTAAGGCATGGACACTGCAGGGCCTCTAGGGACATCCTACAGTAGGGTGTCTTGTACCAGGACGTTGGCAGCGGGTCCTTGGGTGCTGTAGATGGCGGGGTGAGTCAGAATTGTTTTTCCGGCACATCCCATGGGTGCTTGATCGCATTGGGATTTGGGGAATATAGAGGCCGGGTCTGCAGCCTTGAGCTTTTTGCCTGCCGTGCCCCGCAGACTGTGCTGCACTGGGCCTGGCAAATGTGGTTGTCAATGGTCTGTTCGTCAGTTTGTTCTACGTTGGCTTTTCTGTAGGATCCGACCGGACAGGCTAGCCTTTGGTTCTATGGTGGCATAGGTGCCCATAATTCTGTCACAAATAATCATATGACACTATAATAAGTAATTATTAACAAGTAAAAATTATAATCAGTATTATTCTATTCACCTAGTTGTGGTGGTGGAGTTAAAATCATTACATCTTATGATCTAATGCCCGTCACTTTCACTTGCACTTTGAGTTTAAAGCGCTATTGTTTAAAACATTCTGTACAAACAAAAGTGAATAGATATCTTTCTCCAGTTTACCTCAAAAGAGCTTTGCGAGCCTTCTTACATATTCCGTATGATGAATGTTGACATTCATTTTTGGGAGTTTCTGACACCGAAAGTAACTGCCCACCGAAAGAGCCTTTTATGGAGGACAAGCCAGGATTAGAAATGTCGTTTTGGTTATTTTTAATTCAATTTTATTTTTATAGCTCTTTTAATAATTGCCATTGTCGCACAGCAACTTTACACATTCCAAAGAATTATTTAAGTTTGTATGAAATTTGAATGTATATGATGTGGACTATAATTGTGTTACCTCTGTTTAAACCACCCGCATACCCCCAAATTATGTAAACCGGAAAGAAGCATGTGCCATTACATACAGCATCATCATGTACTAGATAAAATCAATGTTTATTCATTTATCCTCTGAAACGGTTATCCTGTGTATTGGTCGTGGGTTGGGGGGGGGGGGCATCGCAAGCCACAGACACACCTTAGACACACTATGGAAAATTTGGGAATACCAATGAACCTAATCTGCATGTCTTTGGACTGTGGGAGGAAACCCACCAAACACAGGGAGAACATGGAAGTCCATGCACACAGACCCAAGACAGGAATCGAACCCACGACCCTGGAGGTACAAGGGGACAATTCTAAACAATTCTAACCACTAAGCCACTGTGCCGCGAGATAGAAAATTTCCTGATGTAAACCCCACACATACATTTCATAAAATTTTAATTTAAATCCTAGTTATAACCATGACACGATATTTTTAAACAGAATGTGAGAATTCGTTTAATTGGAAATCCCCCTACACATGCCTCTTGATGTATTCATGGTAATCCGCCTTTTTTATGATTACACCTTATTTCACCTTTCCATTTTGAACTTTCGCAGCTTGTATTCCTTCAGTTACTTGCATGTTTGCTGATGTGTACTGATTTTTTTTACTAGGATTTGTAGACAAATTATACCGGGAGGCATTAGTACACAAGCATCCATATTGCTTTGTGAAAAGACTGTCTCTGTCTAAGACATGAAACAGCTGACACCCCCCTCTCTCTCTCTCACTCTCTCTCTCACACACACAAACACACACATATACACACACACATACACACACAAAAACTGCAAAATTAAACCTTCTCATTTAGACACCAGGATAAAACACATATACAACCACAAACACACCAAACACCTTCCTCATTTACAAACTAAACACAGCTGTATAATAAACCCTCTCTCAGCACACACTATAGATACACACCTTCTTTACATATCTATACACACATCCTCACACTATACACATTAACGTCACATCAGGGGGTCTAATCTATACACGTACAGATGGCCTTGCGCTTTTGTCTCGATATGGTGAAATTGTCGCAAGTCCAAAACGCACTTGATGCGGCACACCGAAACCAGGGAACGGCCGATGTTAAATGCGCTCAGAACTTTACCTTACATTAACACAAAGCCTTCAGTGGCACGAAAAATTATTTGAATACTTAAATGATACAGATCATCAAACATTTTTTTGGTAACAAAAATGAATAAAAAATAGTAAATACAAGTGACCAAACCTATCCGGCAATATGTGAAAAAGTATTTGCCCCCTAAACCTAATAATTGGATATGTCACCCTTAGCGACAACAACTACAATTGAGCGCTTGAGATAACGAGACTATGAGTTTTTCACATCGTTTTGGAGGAATTTTGGCCCACTCTTATTTCCAGAATTATTTTACAGTAATTCCGCCAAACAGAGGGTTCTCAAGCATAGACGGCGTGCTTAAGGTCATCTCAATAAGATTTAAATCCAAACCTTAAATTCAAAAACTCATTTTACAGTTTTTTACTGATTCTGGCAGTTCAACTGCACCGTATTATATAATCTCATAATTAAATGTCAAAAATGCTAATAACACCGTAAACTAGATTATGGGTCGTTCCCTTTGTAAACTAGCTGACTTTAATCATGCAGAATATCGCTAGGTGGGGAAAAAAGCTAAATTTAAAATATGAAGTACAGTTTCTAGTAAATGTGTGTCGCTTTTACACAAACGTAACGTGAAAAAAAAAGAACATATATCGTGGGTTGTCTGTATAGTGTTTAGTTCAAGACTCTGCACTGGTTCAGAGCATCATTATAGACACTGCCAACAAAATGCTCTAAACAGTAAAACCTTACACACACACACACAGACACACACACACACAAAGCAGAGTTAAATAAAGCAGAGCGGCTCACTTTAAGCACAAACTAGTCTGTGTCAGACCGCTAAACCTTCTCTGCCAACGAAATAATTAAACGGATCCAAAACACCCGAGTTCAACACAAATATGAAGCATTTGTCCTTTAGGGCTGTGTGTTAATTAACTGCACACTATTCCTCGCTCTTGGGCACACGCACACGCACGCACACACACACACACACACACAGAAAAAGAAAATGAGAAACATACTAATGTTGTATATCCCCCTGGTTTGAGAAGGGTTTAAACACGTATGAAGTGTTTCTTAGCATCTAACACACTGAGATTTAAAGCCTGCTCCCCTTTTTACTGCCTCTCTGTGTTTTTTGCCCCCTAAAACCCAGCCACCCCTCCCCGTTACCCCGGGGGTAAACGAGCACGCTGCTCAGAGACAGAGAGTTGGCACGGCTGGTGTTAAATGCCCCTGCACTCCAAAGTGCACTTCAAAAGCCCTGCATGAGAACAGAGGAGCTGGAGACTGACAAATCAGACTTCTATTACACACACCCACATACACACACACACACACACACACAGCAGTATACAGAATGCACACTAATACAACCTAACAAATATTCACAAACACACAAGATATCAAATAATAGCATACCTATTCACAACCAACCACACACACACACACACACTCTCTCATCTCATTTCTCTTTTTTCCTGTACTATAGCACTGAAATACAACTTATTAATTAATACACAAACAACACACACACACACACACACACTCTTTCATTTTTGCCTCTTTATCTCTGGTTTAGTCCGACGTGCCCTAACCAACCTACCCTCACGCCTCTGAGTGTAAATGAGTGTATGTTGCAATGTGTGTGCGTGTGTGTGTGTGTGTGTGTGTGTGTTGTTCTCCTGCCTCATGTGATGAATGGACGGATTAATGAATGAACGTCTTAGTTAGATTTTATTCATAAAAAGCAAATTATTACACACGTATAAATGCTTTAGAACTAACGACACGTGGAAACTCGTTACGTGCTGACGGTAATGACGTGGCCTCCGAGTTTGTTTATGCAGCTTTGTGTGTCTGCGTGTGGCATGAGAATATTAAGGGCAAATGTACCCACAACCCCCTCCTTCACCAGCACCCCGGTGCCAATCTGGCACGCACACGTGTGCGCGCACACACACACACTCGCGCACACACACACACACAGCACAGCATTATGTAAAAAGCCACCACATCAGCAGCATCTACAATGTAGTACCTGATCCCATCCTTAAAATGTTTCCTCTCTGTGCCTCGTTCCCCTTCGTTCTGCTCATCAACTTTTCCCGCTGTATTTTTGTGCTTCTGACTCTTTTCTTATTCAGATTCACTGAAGCGACACGCTAAATTAAATACGGGAGCGCCGGGGTAGCTTAAGCTGCAGAACTCCGGCTCAGACGAGCTTCTGATCAGCCTTAAAGAAGCACTAATAACATGCAGCTCATTCATAACACACACACACACACACACACACACACACAGAGAGAGAGAGAGAGAGAGAGAGACTGAATGGACGTGCCTGCCCTTGTGAAGTCATTTCCTGACTCTTTTCCTGCATTAACAGATCCTGACGCAGCAATACACGACATTTTATTTGAACGTGGACCGGATTAGTCACACCCCGATGCAAATCGCCTCCACTTTTAAATCTTTTACTCGGGAGGGGGGAAAAAAAGCGCTCCTGTCACCAGCAACAGGGTGAATTTGGGGGCATTTCAGACCTTTGGCAAATAGAAACCGCTGACACACAAGCATGTGCTTTTATTTAGTAAAAACCACTGATTCGACATGTCATTTTTTCCCCCTCATCCCACAAAATAAATAAATAAATAAATAAATAATAAAAAATAGCACTACACAGTGCTGACATCTTTTAATATTTGTAAGTGGATATACATAATAATCCTTATGCATATATTTTTGTTAAATAAATAAATAATCTCTAAAACCCTTTTTTTCATTTTATATTTTTATTTAAAAAAAATCTTAATCTTTTTCTGTATTTAAATTAATACACTTTTGACAAAGAAATAAAAAAAAATCTGGTCAAAATGTCTTTAAATATTCTGTTAGATTTGACAGATGTGTGAGACACTGTTTATTCGTAAAAATTGTAATTGTAGAGAATCGTAACCAACCTAAATTTTTACATAAAAAATATATATAAAATATACATATCTATATACTGTATCTTTCTCTCTCTCTCTCTCTCTCTCTCTCTCTCTCTCTCTCTCTATATATATATATATATATATATATATATATATATATATATAATAGATGGGTGGGGGTCAATTTAATGATATATCATGATTCTCTTGTGTTGCAAAAAATGTATCGCCACACTGACTCTAAAATCTTTAAATTATGTATTGATTTAAATAGTTTCTTCCAGTTCCTTCAAAATGCTACAGGTGGTTCTCTGTGAACTAATCACACACTGGCAGGCAGCACAGCATCCTTCGAGGTAGGAGCAATTTATTTACAGTTTGTTTAGAATCGCAAATAAATAATTAAAAGAATTATATCAAATTGGGATATTTAAAACAGAATCGTGATACTTAAAACACATTTCATTCATGTCATCTTCAAATCATCTGAGTCAGTTCTTGCAGGAACAGTTTTGTTAAGTGTATTTGCAAAACTTATTAAGCCTCCATGATGAAACTGTCTCTCATGAAGACCATCCCAGGAAAGTAAGACCAAAACGTACCTCTGCTGCAGAGGGGAAGTTCATTTAGAGTCATCAGCCTCAGAAATCATTAATTAAGAAAAGCACCTCAGATTAGAGCCGCTATAAAGGCTTTACAGAGCATAAGGAGCAAATACATCTCAGTATCAACTGATCAAAGGAGATTGTTGTATATTTGAGGCGCCTTCAACAATGCTTTATAATGTAGATAGAACAAAAAATCAGGAAAGACCAGAGTTAGAAGATGGATCAGAACTGGTAGTGTATATCTATCTATCTATCTATCTATCTGTATAACAAGATATATACATATATATATATATATATATATATATATATATATATATATATATATATATATATATATAGTTAAATGTGTGTGTTAAATAATGCATAACGTAGTATTGCATGTATTATCATCATGTTTTACTCTCTTTCACACACACACACACACACCCCTTCCTCGGTAAACAGATGGAAAGACACCTTATCGCTTAGTTCCTTTGTGAGAGCTTCTAACCCTCAAAGAGAGATAGGTCACACCTCCTGTCTAACTCTCACACACCAACACCCACACACCCACCCGCCCGCCCGCCCGCACACTCCATCTCTCTTTCTCTCTCTCTCTCTTTTAGCTCTGTCTCTGCTGCAGCACCTCTGTAGATTGATGCTAATCAGCTGCAATTCTCCGTTCCCTCAGACACACAGGTGTGTGTTCCCAAACGTGCTCACACGTTCCTCACAGCGTTAACACTCTCACACACAGACTCACATGGAAGAAAACAAAAGAGCTTAGAGCAGCACTGACAGTGTGTTCGTTAACTGCTCCATTATTTGTGTGTACTATCAGTTCATTAAGAAAAACCTCCAGCTAACTACCTAACTAACTATCACACAACATACGCTGCAACGCCACGGCAGAGACGACATTTAAACCGCGCTACTGAGTGAGGACCGGATAAGATCTACTCTACACACAGGTCTACCACACCTGCGCTCCTACATGTGGCATCACCTTAACCTAACTAAGTTCATGAAAAGCAAAGTCTCGGAGTATATTAAAAGCCAGAAACATGCTCTACTATATATACTTTTTTTTAAAGGTGAAATAGTAGGTGTTGTTTAGGACTAAACCAACAAGAGTTAAACAAACAGGCCCCGCCACCCTCCAAACATCCACTCGCTCCCTCTCTCCCTCCTCCCTTCCCAAATCCCTCCATCGTGCCAGCTCCTCATTTGCATGTGCTGCTTTTAGGGGTGTTTTTTTTCTCTTTCTTTCTCTTTTTTTCCCAGAAAAAGTTGGCAGCGCTCCCCGTTCTCCATAATGCCAGCGTTTGGGAATTGTGCGCGGAATGAAGCCGATCCAATCTCCCGACCGCGACATGAATTTTCATTAATTACAACCTTGTCAGCAAAAGCATTATCGGAGCTGAATATGAAAATGCTAATGAGTGCTCATTTGCATATTTTTCTTTGTCGGAATGTCATTAATTATTACGTTTTATGATGATGAATGCAGCTGTCGATGCTCTCCGAAGCGTAATTAGCCATCAGGATGCATGGATCCGATCAGCCTCGTACAAAACGGAGGCTGGTGAAAGTAAACTTTCCCCCTTTTTTCTTTCCCGGTCCGCGGGGACTTTTCTTCACGTTTTTCTCTCGCATCTCGTTCGCTTCCTGTCTTTCACTTTCCCGCTTGCTCCGCCGTCATCCCTCAGATCGAGCTTTAACCCCAAAACTCCTAAATGCTCTGAAAAAAAAGTAAAATTAATGAGGAAAAAAAAAAAAGAGAGAATTATTCTGGCTTAATTAATGCCATGCTTAATTACTCCAGCATGATGTCAGCAGCTTTAATTAAGTTTTGGCTCCGTTACAGGAAACTCCTGGCTGCATTAAAAGTCATAATGGAGATTTGTGCCAAAGCCTTCACAAAGCTTTTTTTTTGGTGATCGTTAAAAAAAAATGAAGGATGGTGCGAGGACACCTGAAAGGGAGGAGAGACAGAGCATGCGCACACGTGCACACACACACTCGTGCATCACCTTAACGCATATGATGATGGAGAATTAAGATGCGTTATACTTGCGTTTGTTTTTCCCCCCTCTTCTAAAAATAATCAAACTGTTCATTCCTTCATGCTTTTTTTTTATAATATAAAGAATGAAAAAAAAAAACTAACAAAATCCAGTTGATCCGCCTTCAGCCGCTGGGAACAGTGTTTATGAGTAAAAAAGAAAAACAGGAGTAGGCAGATGGGCCCATTACACATGACCAAACCAATCAATCAGAGCTGAAGGGCCCAGGTGCAGCACAGCCGCGCAACAACGCGCCATTTCACAGTCTGTCACACACACACACACACACACACACACACATACACACACAGAGAGGGAGAGAGAGGGAGAGAGCGAGTGAGCGGTCCTACATGAGCAACCCAGCCCTGCTCCCACGAGGGCTCATCTGCACACACATGCACACTCTCTCTCTCAGACACACACACACATACAAACACACACACACTCACACGCTCAGTCCTACATGCTGTCGAAAGGACTCATCTGCAGCCCTGAGCTAGGCCTGACATCTTCATCTCTCTCCCTCTTACACACACAAGAGCCTTCTCTGTCCTTCTCCTCCTCGACAGGAGTGCCGATCCACTTCACGTTCCGCGTCTCCCTTACACAATTTCTTTCCCCTTTTATTTTTATTTAACCAAGACTTTCTCTCATACACACATACAAATATCCAAAACAAATACATCAGTCTCCTTCTTCTGAGCCTTCTCTCTCACTCTGCTTTTATCCTCTGAATCACACATATCTCTCTCTCTCTCTCTCACCCGCGATCTCTCTGTGTATCTAATAGCTTTGCTAAGATTCCACTGTGACTTGTACAACAATTTTTTTTTCCTATCCAAGTCGGATATTTTTCGTTTTATATGACAGCTCATGAAATCTCTGATTTCTTTTGTTTAGTTATTTTCAAAACCAGTAAATTAACTGGAGGGAAATCTACTTAAATAAACATGAACAATAACATTGATCAAATCACGTAAACATTAGCAACTATTAATGACACAAGGCAAGGTTTAAACCAAAATTTATTATGACATGTACGAGTGTGTGTGTGTGTGTGTGTGTGTGCGCGTGTGTGTGTGTGTGTGTGTGTGTGTGTGTGTGTGTGTGTGTGTGCGCGTGTGTGTGTGCGCGCACTTCAGACAGTTTCCTTCCTCAATCTAAATCCACTGCATTAGTTACAGGATATGTTTATTGATTGTTTGTTTGTTTGTTTGTTTGTTTGCTAATGTCAGCTCAGCACCAGTGCAAGGCATCAGATCAATGGCATTTCTACCTACTGTACGAGTCATTTCTAAAACTATATAATGCTACACTGTGTTGCTCTCATTAGTTTTTTTCCTACTTTATCAGTCTGCATTCTCAATTTTATCTTTATTTTTCAGCTTTAAATGTAGCTGCTTGTTTTACAGAGTTGTAAGATTCAATCGATTATGCAATTAATTTCATCCTTTGTTGATCGAGTTCATTTAATTTAATTTAATTGTTTGGTCAATTCTCAGTTCGAATCAAATCACACTTTTAAAATTATTAGGTAAGCTTTTAAATGTGAAACAGTTGACATTGAAACATTCCTTAAAAACACTGAGGTTATGTTTTTATGTTATTGGACTGGGGTGTGGAGCAGAAGATCCGCAGGTTAAAAAGATTATCGTTTTGTACAGTATATAACATTTGGACAGCCAACAACACAAGTTACACAATATTTCAAATTCATTAGATACATCAGACAAAAACAGGCAGAATCATCACCGGTATCGAACTGAATCGAAAAGCACTTGTGTAAATGCCCATTTTTTTTTCATATTACATTAACAGTGTACCTCTGAATCACAGCTCTGCTGATTTAATCCTGTAGAAAAATGTCCAGTACTGATACACAAGCAACACTTTGGAAGCTTGAACTGATTTATACAACTTACAGACCAATTTACACATCTATTGAAATACCTACATGCATTTAAACCTGTATTTTGACCCCCACACCCACCTATACACACACACACACTTAAAATAAATAAATAAATGCAAAAAAAAAAACAGTAGTTATCAGTTCCTTTAAAATATTAAACAACTGCAAGACTAACTTTGACTGATTTATTTATTTTTAATTAAGAACTAGTGTCAGTGGAGTTAATGGTCAATTGGCACCTGACGTTCCCCAGCAGAGATTCTCAGCTTTGGGATTCATGCCAAGAAATGCTCACCTTAGTGTCTCTCTCTCTCTGTCTCTCTCTCTTTCTCTCTCTAGTTCTTCATCTTTCTTTCTACTCGCTTTTGCACCCTCACCTCTCTCTCAGAATGGGGCACCTAGCCTGCGGGGGGATCGAGCCTCAGAGGAGTAGAAAGCCTCAGCCTCAGAGCGGTGGAGGAGGGTGCGGTGTCTTCAGAAATGAAGGAGTGTGTTAATTAGAATGGCGAAGGTGAAGATTGGAGTGAGGTGGGTCACATGACTTCAGGACCCTTGACCCTGCCCATCAAATGCCATCTGGGCCTGCGTGTGTGTGCGTGTGTGTATAGTTGTGCAGAATATACAGTATATAGTTTTGCAGACATTTTGCAAGATGTGAACAATTTTTTCAACAAAATATGAGTGAGCAGCAAAACATTAATTTCCTTTCTAATAAGAATCAAGTAAGGCATAACAGAATCGCACATTAAACAAAACATGACAATAAAGAAAATGAGAAAATAATCCTTCTTCAATAATTGGCATACCTTTAGTTCTTAATATTGTCTAACGCATCATTTTAGCATTAATGATGGCATGCAGTCTTTTGTGCAATTGTGCATGAGGTCCTTAATTCTCTCATACTTTTTGTCAAAATGCCTCCAGTTCCTGTACATGTTTTGGTTGTCCTGCAGTTCATTAAGTATGACAGTGTGGCTCATAAATTGCGGTGAGGAGACTGTGTTGGCCAGTGCGTAACCTTCACCTTTTTCTGCTGTATCACTGTAATGCTGGAACATCCATGAACATCCATGCGCAGCTTTCATGCTGAGGAATGCAAATTGTCCGACGGTATTTTCTGATGCATGCTGCATTCATCTTGCCATCAGTTTGGACTAACTTCCCTGTGGCACTGGCCACCATGCTTTACAGTGAGGATGGTGTTGTACTTTTCACCGTAGGCCTTGTTGACTCCACTTCAAACATAAAGTTCAATCCTGGTCTCATCACTCCAAATGACTTCGCTCCAAAAGCTGTGAGGCTTGTCTAGGTGCTGTCTGGTGTACTGCAAGTGGTACTCAACCGTGCAGGTCATTTGTGTTCAAGTACCTACTTATTGTGTTCCTTAAACCAACACCATTTGTTTTCCAGAGCCTGTATTTCTCTAGAAGTTGTATGTGTATGTTTTTTTTTATCGAGTAAATATTTTTCCCCTGATTGGGGTCTCTTTCAGAATGACTCCACCCCTATTTACACAACACACAGGCTTACTGGACAATTTCAATGTTTAATATTGCATGAACATAACCACGCGGGAAAAAAAATCCAAGCCTTAGTTCTGTGATGATGTTGAGACCCTTAGCTAAAATTATGCATATGCAATGTAAAACTCTTTAGCAGAACAGGAGCATGTAACGCCCTGTGTAAAGAGCTGTTCAGGCTCGGTATGCTTGGCTGCTAACTTCGAGAACTTGCAAAACGAAGCATTAAAAAAAAATAATAAAAGAAAATCACTTCGTCAATAATATGTTTTATTTGCTCGCTTTGTACTGCGCGTCATTTAAAAACAAGCTAATAAATTATCAGGAAATCATAAAAGGTCAGCAAAACTCTCCCAAACTTCAAAGATTTGCAGAAAAATCTTGCATCCGGGGAGAAGACCTCTGCTGAATTAACACTACTGAACTGGCGCTGTGTGAAAAGTGCTGAAGAGAAACAACAAAAATCACAAACACAAAAAAAAAGGAGAGTTCCTACCAAACTTGCTTACAAGTCCAAAACTTGCATGTGCTTTGTGGCCAGGACACTGACAATAAAGAAGCACTGTGTTCGCTCACCTGCACCTGCTTGGCCTACTCTCTCTCTCTCTCTCTCTCTCACACACACACACACAAACACAAATGCTGTTAGCAATCCTATGTTAAACATGGCAAACTTTCTTTTCTATGTTAACAACAGAATTAATAGAAAGTTGTGGGATTAGCACGTCAAGATGTTTGGGTTCATGTTAGCATGTTAGCACACTTAGAGGACCTGTAAAGTCACACAGACATGAATATACAAGCATATACAAGCACATCTGCACACAAACACACACACACACACACACACACACATACACATACACATTATAGTAATCCCACAGGTCCTACAGTTTTAAACCCACTGGCTCTTATACCACACACACACACACACTCAAACATGCCTTAAATCCCTGTGTGTCTTTAAGCAGTGTAAACCCAGTCTCAGTGGCACAGAGGTGATTGGGAGTGAAATTAATGAGTTAATGCTGCTCTAAATGACCGTACTGAAGGCTGGTACTGAAGAGAGAAAGAGAGTGAGAGAGAGAGAGAGAGAGAGAGAGACTGCTCCAACTGAGTAAAGCCTGAAGGGAAGTTGAAAGTGAGGACAGAGAGAGAGAGAGAGAGATAAAGACAAAGAGGGAAACGGAGAGAGAAGTGGTGCTCAGGATGAATGTGTGTGGGCTTGGAAGGCAACCCAAATCCCTGTGCTGATTATCTAAAGCATGTCCCTGTAATCTGTAAAGTTCTCAGAGCTGGAGAACATTACATAATTTTTTAGTCTGAATCGATGAGCCTGGACCACTGTTTCTCTCTCTCGCTTTCTCTCTCTCTTCATGTGTGTGTGTGTGTGTGTGTGTGTTAATATATTGACACACTCTGAATGCTCTTGGACAGAGTTCAGTAAGTTAAACAAACGGCACACTAGATATTCACCTCCTGTTTTCTTCAGCAGAAGGAACACAAAGCATCGCTAATATTGGGTGAATGTGAAGCAGTGGGATTATAAGATACTTCCGAATATAACAGCTCCTCTTTTTTCCCAAAACCCTCATCAGTAAGGTTTGCACATTTACAGAGTTTAGAATTACCTACAGTACATAAGCTTTAACTATCTGACAGTTCTAACTTGTATGCTTTAGGAAGGTTAGGTTACTGTAAGGGCCCTTCCTTGTTTGTTCTGTTGGTGGATGTCATGTGCCCTATTCTCCTACCAATTGCCTACATGTTAGAAGAAAGTACCATTACTTAACTAATTTTTAGAAGGCTGCAAGTCAATTCATTCCCTACTCTGACAAACTGCCTGACAATCTCCATAGTACTTCCTACAATCCTGATGTATTACTGTTTCTGGCAAAAAAAACTTGCTGCATAATACAGTATTTTATTCAGCAATTCATTTAGTAAGAGGTCACTTTAGAAATATGTGTTTGCATTTCATTTTTATGAGCCTTCATTATGATGATGTAACTTTCAGTCACACTGGTAACTGATACAGCACAACAAAGCTGAAACAAAGTTTAGGACTTGTGCAAATTACAAGTAAACCATGTGGTAGAAGAAGTGATGATAGTTTGGATCTTTTTTGGATCTCAATCAGACCCCTAAAGACTTGCCATGCAGCTACAGGATCAAAGGGTTTAATGAAACCAAAACAAAGAGTGCCAGTGTTATCACTGTAACACTGTAGTCTTTGGGTTTGCTGTAGTATGGGCAGGGCAGACCCAGGATTACTGTGTATCTCAGAGTTTGGTTTAAGAAACAGCTACAGATCCCAAAGAAGAGCTGGAATATGTGACTGAAAACATCTGGAATAACCTTCTTAGCCTGTTGCCAACGCAACCCCCAAAGGAAAAAATGAATGAACAGAAATAGATGTAAATACAAGATAGACACTATAATACAAAGACGGATAATTCATTTACTCTGCTTGAATGATACTGTCTTAAAGTATTACAATATTGATCATTTTCCATTTACTCATTTTTATTCAACAACCTCATTATCCTGTTCAGAGTCACAGTGAATCCAGAGCCTGTCCTGGGAACCTATTCCAGTCCGCTGAGGCATTTTATCAACATTGCGTATGTCAAGTTAGATCAGTCAGGACACATGGTGGCACTGAGATGAAGCAGTACAGTGTGCACATCTGGGTCAATAATGTAGGTCGAAATGAACATTTCTAGTCCATTTAAGCCTTTTATTGTTCTAATGTGGAAGTTTAGTCTGCTGTTGTAATGAAGACACACTCAGTCTATGTTCAGTCCTTTTTTTTAGCCATATGTGTTTCCTTCATAGCATTAGAAAAATCGGTGGTGTTTTTCATTCCAGTGAAAAAAGAAGCAGAAAGTGATTTAGGCACAAGTTCATGATTGTTTTATTAACAAGCTAGGCTGATCATAGACTTTTCCAAAAACACACACAAAAAATCAGCACATTATTGACTCGTGATCTTTTAATGTGTGAGTCTCATGCAACAAGGATGCCCACGAAATCAAAACAACCAACAGCTCTCTGTTTTGGAGAATCATCCGCCTACAAAATATAGGTGGGTGAATGAGTTCCAAGCCCAGCTCAAAAGATGCTTCACATCTAAAAACCTCAGACAGCAAACGAAATAATATGAAAAGTCTGTTCTTTATTTGCGGGGGTTTCAGGGATTCCACAAACAAAACAGGAAGAGACAGTGGCACACGGTGTTCCTTAGAACAAATGCATCATCAAAGGGGCCAGTCAATACTGAGGCTCTGTCTCCAAGCATGAACGTTTGGATATTAAACATGTTGCATGTTAAAAACTTTTTTTAGAGCTTGTATTAAAAGCTCCTAACATCACCGGTCTGTGCAACATTTGAGACTAAACTCACACCCACACAATACAAATCATGAAGAACAAAAATCCCACTCACAATCCTGGAGTCACTTTACTTCTTAAAGTTATCTATCATTTATGAAAAGTTGCTTCAGTGAAGAGAGAGAGAAAAAGAAAAATGAAGAAAGACAGATACAGAGAAGGACAAACATACAAACAGACAGACAGGGCAGCCCAAGGCTCTGTATTACATTTTTTATAGCCTAAGTCAGGCTTAATTAGTCTTGGGCTCTTGTATCACAGCCTGTTAATCTGTGTTGCTGACTATATCTCACCATGGCACACGCAGGCCATGGCACAGTGCAGTATTATGAGTGATGGACGATCGCGCCTGTACCAACCAAGTGAACAAGTGACTTATGTATTAAGTGTGTAATAACCACACAACACTAAAAGACAATTGTGTGCTCAACAATATCAAAAACAGACAAAAGAAAACTGCAAAACATGAATAATATGTTGAATTTTCTTTAATAAAACGTCTCTTTCTTGTCAGGATATATGGCCAACATACAACCAACAGCTCTATGGAAAAGCCAGATGATTTTCTTACAGTAGGATTGAAATTTAAACTGAACGTGAAAGTGGATGGTGATATCTAAAAACCTTATTCACAGACCAGTTCATTGTCAAGTTGTTGTAAGGTTTGTGAGTTGTTGTTTTTGTAATTCTTATTGTGATGTACATACACGCACGATTGTTATTAACTTGTTGTGTTCAACATCTAATTGTAACATGTAGCGTTAGGCCAGATGTTACACACCCACAGCCTGTGACCCTCAGCACGTACCTGCCAGCCTAGAGTTCACGTAAGGAGGAGAGATGCCATCGTGTGACCCCAAGTCCCGACCGGCCATGTGAGAGTATTGAGAGCCGTCCACGTAAATCTGTGGCAATGAAAGCGAAAGGTTAGCCGAGGTCATAAACATGATATCTTTTAACTCCTGCATTAAAATAAGCAGGAAAAATACATTGTAAATAAATATCTTAATAATAGAAAAAAGAAAAAAAAACGAAACGACTATCATTAAAATAAGGCATTTATCAAAACAAGAGAAAAAAGTTCATTCTGAGATTGTGGGTAAATCCATATAAACACATTTTTAAATAGTTTTGATCCATTAATATAATTCTAACACTTTCTTGACTTAAAGTCTGATACTTACACAGACAAGTATCAGACTTTAAGTTCAAGTTTACTCCAGTTCCTTTGTGTTACATGTTAAATAAGTACATACAACATCTCCAGGAAGAGTAATAATCTGAGTTGCATTTATTGCCTAATACACACATGATATAATCATCATGAGAATAATGACATTCTCTGACATTTTGTGAGAGACTGTCAATCCAAATTTATTTATAGGAATTATTAGATGGTTTTGAGAGAGTGATGAAGGTTGGTGTTAATGTTAAGATTAACACTCTGCTATCTACTGCATATCTCCCAATTATAACCTCACAGCATTAAAAAAAATAAAAAATTCTTGTGGATATTTTCAGATTTTTAGATTTGATGAATTACAGAAAAAGTGTACAAAAATTCTTTAAGAGGTAAGATGTTTGCTGGATTATTTAAAAAGTTTGTGGAGAAAAAAACTGTAAAAAAATAAATAATAATAATTCCCTGTATACAAACCTTTGATATCATAATATCAAACCTTATCATAAATTCATAAAATAACATTTTTAATTGAATGTCTTACAATTTTATAATAAAATAAGTAACTGATTAAGACATAAAATTACAATACCAAAATCATAAGTTATAAGTAAGCCTTATAGTGTGTTTAATAGATACAGTATATGTTTTATCATTTAAGTAAGCAAGTTTTTCTTATCATGCACTGGCTGCTTAATCCACTTAGTGCTTTATTTATAAAAACGTTTTTTTTTTGTCTTCAGTGTCTATTTAAACACAAAGTTGCACTGCTCCTTCAATAACTTTGTCAAATTTAAGGGAGTGCATTACAACAGTGACCTTCAGTAAAACAAGATTACTAGTTAGTCACAGACAAAGTGTGACTAACAATGCGTGTTGGAAACTGTGAAAAACATACAGTACACATTGAGGCAGACAGCTATAACTTTTCAGGTTGCTATAACAGGTCCATGCAGTAAATGTTTTGCTTATAGCATATAGCATATGGCTACTAGCTTTGACCATCAGCTAGTACTAGAGGTGTTCCTTGATACTCTTGATTATGGATGTCTGTGGTGTAAACTGCCGCCTAGTGTACGGATGTCCCAAGCATGCGCGCTTTAGCAACAGGAATCCATCACTTCACAAGCACAAAAAAAAAAAACCTTCGTACAGCAGTCTGATAAAAAGCAAAAAGTCCAGTAGTTAAACTTGGAAAAGTGCTAAATAAGGCAGAGGCTAATGAGTTTATCCTTTAGTGTGCATCAGTGTCACAATTCTCCATTTGCATTAGCAGAAAGTGCTTGGGTAGGCATGTCCTTCACCTCACATCTCAGATTTCTGCTGATGGCAGACATGCTTTTACCTCACATGACCTTTTCAGCACGACCTCTGAACTCGGCAGACAAGCCCGTCAACAGAGAGACAGGCCAATTTAATTAAAAAAAATATATATAAAAATAAACATTACTAAGCAGTTGATAGTAATTATGTACAATAAATACAGAGCTCAGGCTGTCTTGCAGCACAGATTAGAGTATGAAAATAAAATAAAACACATGCACGGAAGAAGATACACAAGGAAATTAAAACCACAGACAGAAAGATAGACAGAGCTTTACGCAGACATACAGATAGACACCATAATATACCAATAAAACAGACAAAAGTTTCATCCATTTCACCAACATATAAACACACTACATCTTGTTACTGTTTTAACAAAAGCTAGAATACATGCATGCTTGCGGGTCCTTTTTTCAAAAGGCTAGGGTGTGGGACTGATTAAGTTCAATGTACAACTCATGTTATATCTATTACTACTTTATGACTACAGACTACAGCCTTATATAGAACAATTCAATATGCCATATAATTTGCCAAAAGTTTATGTACACCTGACCATCACATACATATGTGCTTTTTGAACATCCCATTTCAGATGCTTTTTGCTGTAATGATAACATCCTACACGTTATAAAGTGAATGTGGGTTTTTGTCATTTTGGCCACATGGGCATTAGAGAGGTGGAGCACTGATACCAGATGAGAAGGTCTAAAGTACATCATTCCAACTGTGTTTTGTGGGGTTGAGGACCGAATTTAATGTTTGTGTTAGGATTTAGAGCTGTATACTGTATACTGCATGCAGTTTAAAATTTACAGTGTTTCAATAAAATTTTTTGTATATTTTCAGTAACTATGTTGAACGAAATTGAACATAAACAACAATCTTTAGTCGATCTTTATTTGCACGCTGCTGGGCTGTATATGAGTGTGAAAGGACTCTGATTGCTTTCGCACCCTGCTCTCAGTTCGGGTATTCTACATGCCTTGACCTTGGACTGCTCAGACGGCGTGTGTTTTGTCCCATAGAGGCGCCTTACATTACTGCTTTTTACTATCGCCACGGTTTCGGGAACATATGAGACAAACTGGTTTAAACTTCCTGCAGAAGGCCTATACATATATTTATCTGTCCATTCACCTTTACACTTTTAGTGTTCATACTTTTACATCTACATCTACTTTCCCTTTTTTGGAGTAAGCCATGCTGTCACACTTTTGTTTCTGTCCATAAAAACGATCGTGATGATTGGCACTGCTGAGTGACACGTATAGCCACACATTGGGGTCCCGATGGAACTGTCACTTGGTCCAGATAAGGAATGCACTCCGCCATTAAGTGATGCCTGCCCTATACAGTTGTATGCTAACTTTGTGGCAACAGAAAGAAAACACCTACATAAGTGTGATGGTTGCCTCCGAGTGGCGCAGTAGTAAAGTGCTCGCCCTATCATCCGGAGATCGCTGGTTCGATCCCCGGGTGATGCTGTTACCTCTTACAGCCAGAGGTCTAGAGAGCTCTCTCTCTCTCCCGGCTGAATAGTAGTAGTAGCCTTAATGTGGGAGCCCCCTAGTGACGGGGAGGAATTGTCCGCGACTAAATTAGGGAGAAAATCGGGTGGGGAAAAGTGTGATGGTCAGGTGGCCACTTACGGTAGGACATATAGTACAGTGCAGTGTAGTATAGTATGGTATAGACCTTTGTTATGCGGCTGCTGTTTCCCCAGGACGCTGAGCTCAGTCTGTCTTCCACGTCTGCAATGGAAAAAAAAAAGGGAACAGATCATCAACCTCATCTTAATCATGGTTTCATTTACACAGAAATTACTGAGCAGGGAAACTGATTAAAACAAACACTCTCTAACCAGGAATCAACTGTCAGGATTCCCGAACTCTCAATATCACGAAGGAACACATGGGATCAGGAAATTCATTGAGTTGTTCCACAGTCCTCTACATTTGGCCAACATGAGTTGGTGCTAAGGAATTTTAATCAATAACATTGAATATTCTGTCTTCATTCAGTAGTTCAGACACAGCCAGGACGCTGGAGAAAAGCTGTTTCTCTGTAATGGAAATGCTCCACAGCTGCTCCACAGATAATCTCCCCAACACTCTTTTAAGGATCATGATCACCCTTGATTTTATGACTTTTTTGTTGCTAGGTTTTTATCCAGAGCGATTAAGATTAAAACCATGTCCAGGATTTTTTCAGTGCCTGCAGAGCCTTTGAATTGCATGCCTGACGTCTGCTCGTCCTAACGTAGGCTAACACATACTGTAGCTGATTGATGCTACAAGAAGGCACCAAAGGAAACATGAAGCTAGATTTTTACTGTGTTCCTTAGTGTGCTTATTTCAGTATTTATTTAGCACTGTTCCTTTTTATAAACTGATAGGCATGTGGACATGTGCATTACATTTCAATCTACGAGTAATCATTAGACACTGATGGCACTCATTTGAGATTTTCATGTAAAAATACAGAAACATTAAATACTTCACCTAACTGAACTGTTATTGAACTCGTAAAAGCAGTGTGACAGCCCAAGAATAAACAGATATTTTTCTACCACAATATATTTTTTCATCATATTTGTAGAAACTGTATCACTTATAGTGGGGTAATGGATCACCATCGCCCGCCATGCTCACGACTCTTCGGCATGCATGTAACCCGCAAGTTACGTTTAACCATCATAATATGAAATACAGGCTTTCTGCTGCATTTGGACTTCATTCACGAGTGAAAATCCTGTTGTTGTTTTTTTTTTTCATGCGCACAAATTATATTTTCAGTGGCTCAAACTTTCTCATGCTCGCAAATTGTATTTTCACTCTAACTCACCCTCTCGCACTCAAGCTGTGCTTGTCAGGGTTGCCAGATCACACACACAAAATCCCATCTAAACAGGGCTAATAATATTTTATATAGGCTGCGTCATAAGTTTCCATACATAGGGAAAAAAATATATAAAACATATTAAAAAATAAAATTTGTAAGTTTTTTTTTATGTTTCAGATACCCTAAAAAGATGCATTCGACAAAAGAGCATTCTCTTTTCATTCATATTGATGACCACCAACATTACCAACGCCACTGCGCACATATTTCCAGATGTGCTAACCATGTAAAGCAAAAGGAATAAATTGTTTATTTTAAAAAATATATATGTTTTTCCTATGTATGGAAACTCACGGCCCACCCTGTATATGCATATAATTTGTTTCACTAAAAAAAACTTGTTGTTGAATTCTTTTTTACCCTCACATAACATGTTCATATAGTCTTCATTTACAATAAAATGTAAATACAGTATTAAAAGATTATTATTTCACAAAACTTTAAATAAAAAATATCCTGGAT